>NW_026691237.1:0-241722 GCF_020826845.1 Diceros bicornis minor
CTGCTTTCTCCAAAGGAGGCTGGCCGACCAGCCGAACCTGGCACCTGGGCCAGGCCCCTTCCAAGGGGACGAGTTCCAGAGGATAGAGCCCTGGGGGCGGCTGCCAAGTCTCCTGGGGCGTGTGCTGGGCCCCCGGCAGAGGAGGAAGCAGCCTGGTAAACGGTGTGCCAGGCCTGAGATCTGGAGCCTCCCACAGCCGGGTCCCTGTCCTGCCCAGGCCCCCGAGGGAGGACGATGGTCGGGCAGTGGCGAGCGGGGTGGGGCTGGCGCCGAGCCTGCCCTTGGATGCCCCGGGGAAGGGCGCCGGGGTATGGGCTGCCCCTGGCCAGGTCTGAGGGACCGACCCAGCTCGGGGCTGTCGGGGGCAGAGAGAGAACCCCCCTCCGCCCTTTCCCTTCAGGTTCTTAGGGCTGGCCAAATCCTTCCCAAGACAGCTTGTCTGGAGAAAATCAGACCCAGCTGAAGAACATGTGTCCATGGGGGAAACCCGGGAAACTGAGTCTCCCCACACAATTAGCAGAGATTCTCATCTTGCATCCTCTCCTGAGCTAATGACAAATGTGGATGTCCCGGGTGGGCCTGTGGAATGGGAGAGGCGAGGAAGTCTATTGTCATGCAGAGGGACATGGAAAGACTTGTCTGAAGCTTATCCCCTGCACTGGGGTCAGGTCGGGAAGGGACAGCACAGAGGTGAGCAGGAACCAACCGGCGTGTGTCTGTGGTGGGGCTGGCCCCGGGGCAGGCGTGGGGGTGATGGCTGGAAGTGGGATGGCGCGTGAGTTGGCACCAGCCAGCGGTGGAGGCAGAGACTCAGAGGTCAGGGATCTCTTTCTCTGTCTCTGTCTCTCTCTCTCTCCCTCAGGGAGCTGAGGAGAGTAAGGTGGCGCCCCCTGCCCAGCTCGCCTACCTCTCCATGGGCCCTTCTTTCTCTGGCCGCTCCGGGAGCCCTGCGGGCTTGGGTTCAACCCCCCACACACCGCACAGGCCAAGGGCGCATACGCGACCGCCGGGGCCTAGGGCTGGCCTCGGGGGCGGGGGGGTCCTCAGTTAAGGCCCCGCCCTCCCTCCAGGCTCTGACCCAGCTGCAGCTCTTCCATCGCCGCCCTTCTGGACTCGGCTTCAGCTGTCTCCCTCCCCTCCCCCACTCCCCACTCAGCTTTCAGGCCGCTTCCCTGCCTTGAAAGCATTTGCTCTGGCCCTGAGGGCCACAGACCTACTGGGCTTCAAGCTCAAGGATCTGCCTGGGCCTGCTGCTTCGGCCAGGGCTCATTTTTTCCTGGAAAGACAAAGCCATGGCCTCACCCCACGCCTGCACTTTGCCACGGCAGGCAGCCCAGATGTAGGAAAGGCTCTGTGGAGTCAGAAGTGCCGAGACAGGCAGATGGCACCAGAGGGTTTGGGGGCCAGGGCGCAAGTGGGCTAGCCCCTCCTCCCGGGAGTCGGGGAGGCCCGGCCTTCCTAGTGCCCAGGCCACGGCTCCGGGGAGAAACCCGCCATGGAGGGCACGCGGGAGGCCCTCTGCCTGAGGTGGCAGGTGTCACGCCAGGGCCACTGCAAGCCTGGCTCGGCTTGCCTGCTTTCTCCAAAGGAGGCTGGCCGACCAGCCGAACCTGGCACCTGGGCCAGGCCCCTTCCAAGGGGACGAGTTCCAGAGGATAGAGCCCTGGGGGCGGCTGCCAAGTCTCCTGGGGCGTGTGCTGGGCCCCCGGCAGAGGAGGAAGCAGCCTGGTAAACGGTGTGCCAGGCCTGAGATCTGGAGGCCTCCCACAGCCGGGTTCCCTGTCCTGCCCAGGCCCCCCGAGGGAGGACGATGGTCGGGCAGTGGCGAGCGGGGTGGGGCTGGCGCCGAGCCTGCCCTTGGATGCCCCGGGGAAGGGCGCCGGCGGATGGGCTGCCCCTGGCCAGGTCTGAGGGACCGACCCAGCTCGGGCTGTCGGGGGCAGAGAGAGAACCCCCCTCCGCCCTTTCCCTTCAGGTTCTTAGGGCTGGCCAAATCCTTCCCAAGACAGCTTGTCTGGAGAAAATCAGACCAGCTGAAGAACATGTGTCCATGGGGGAAACCCGGGAAACTGAGTCTCCCACACAATAGCAGAGATTCTCATCTTGCATCCTCTCCTGAGCTAATGACAAAGGTGGATGTCCCGGGTGGGCCTGTGGAATGGGAGAGGCGAGAAGTCTATTGTCATGCAGAGGGACATGGAAAGACTTGTCTGAAGCTTATCCCCTGCACTGGGGTCAGGTCGGGAAGGGACAGCACAGAGGTGAGCAGGAACCAACCGGCGTGTCTGTGGTGGGGCTGGCCCCGGGGCAGGCGTGGGGGGTGATGGCTGGAAGTGGAATGGCGCGTGAGTTGGCACCAGCCAGCGGTGGAGGCAGAGACTCAGAGGTCAGGGATCTCTTTCTCTGTCTCTGTCTCTCTCTCTCTCCCTCAGGGAGCTGAGGAGAGTAAGGTGGCGCCCCCTGCCCAGCTCGCCTACCTCTCCATGGGCCCTTCTTTCTCTGGCCGCTCCGGGAGCCCTGCGGGCTTGGGTTCAACCCCCCACACACCGCACAGGCCAAGGGCGCATACGCGACCGCCGGGGCCTAGGGCTGGCCTCGGGGGCGGGGGGGTCCTCAGTGAAGGCCCCGCCCTCCCTCCAGGCTCTGACCCAGCTGCAGCTCTTCCATCGCCGCCCTTCTGGACTCGGCTTCAGCTGTCTCCCTCCCCTCCCCCACTCCCACTCAGCTTTCAGGCCGCTTCCCTGCCTTGAAAGCATTGCTCTGGCCCTGAGGGCCACAGACCTACTGGGCTTCAAGCTCAAGGATCTGCCTGGGCCTGCTGCTTCGGCCAGGGGCTCATTTTTTCCTGGAAAGACAAAGCCATGGCCTCACCCCACGCCTGCACTTTGCCACGGCAGGCAGCCCAGATGTAGGAAAGGCTCTGTGGAGTCAGAAGTGCCGAGACAGGCAGATGGCACCAGAGGGTTTGGGGCCAGGGCGCAAGTGGGCTAGCCCCTCCTCCCGGGAGTCGGGGAGGCCCGGCCTTCCTAGTGCCCAGGCCACAGCTCCGGGGAGAAACCCGCCATGGAGGGCACGCGGGAGGCCCTCTGCCTGAGGTGGCAGGTGTCACGCCAGGGCCACTGCAAGCCTGGCTCGGCTTGCCTGCTTTCTCCAAAGGAGGCTGGCCGACAAGCCCGAACCTGGCACCTGGGCCAGGCCCCTTCCAAGGGGACGAGTTCCAGAGGCTAGAGCCCTGGGGGCGGCTGCCAAGTCTCCTGGGGCGTGTGCTGGGCCCCCCGGCAGAGGAGGAAGCAGCCTGGTAAACGGTGTGCCAGGCCTGAGATCTGGAGGCCTCCCACAGCCGGGTCCCTGTCCTGCCCAGGCCCCCCGAGGGAGGACGATGGTCGGGCAGTGGCGAGCGGGGTGGGGCTGGCGCCGAGCCTGCCCTTGGATGCCCCGGGGAAGGGCGCCGGGGGATGGGCTGCCCCTGGCCAGGTCTGAGGGACCGACCCAGCTCGGGCTGTCGGGGGCAGAGAGAGAACCCCCCTCCGCCCTTTCCCTTCAGTTCTTAGGGCTGGCCAAATCCTTCCCAAGACAGCTTGTCTGGAGAAAATCAGACCCAGCTGAAGAACATGTGTCCATGGGGGAAACCCGGGAAACTGAGTCTCCCCACACAATAGCAGAGATTCTCATCTTGCATCCTCTCCTGAGCTAATGACAAAGGTGGATGTCCCGGGTGGGCCTGTGGAATGGGAGAGGCGAGGAAGTCTATTGTCATGCAGAGGGACATGGAAAGACTTGTCTGAAGCTTATCCCCTGCACTGGGGTCAGGTCGGGAAGGGACGGCACAGAGGTGAGCAGGAACCAACCGGCGTGTCTGTGGTGGGGCTGGCCCCGGGGCAGGCGTGGGGGTGATGGCTGGAAGTGGGATGGCGCGTGAGTTGGCACCAGCCAGCGGTGGAGGCAGAGACTCAGAGGTCAGGGATCTCTTTCTCTGTCTCTGTCTCTCTCTCTCTCCCTCAGGGAGCTGAGGAGAGTAAGGTGGCGCCCCCCTGCCCAGCTCGCCTACCTCTCCATGGGCCCTTCTTTCTCTGGCCGCTCCGGGAGCCCTGCGGGCTTGGGTTCAACCCCCCACACACCGCACAGGCCAAGGGCGCATGCGCGACCCCCGGGGCCTAGGGCTGGCCTCGGGGGGGGGGGGTCCTCAGTGAAGGCCCCGCCCTCCCTCCAGGCTCTGACCCAGCTGCAGCTCTTCCATCGCCGCCCTTCTGGACTCGGCTTCAGCTGTCTCCCTCCCCTCCCCCACTCCCACTCAGCTTGCAGGCCGCTTCCCTGCCTTGAAAGCATTGCTCTGGCCCTGAGGGCCACACACCTACTGGGCTTCAAGCTCAAGGCTCTGCCTGGGCCTGCTGCTTCGGCCAGGGGCTCATTTTTTCCTGGAAAGACAAAGCCATGGCCTCACCCCACGCCTGCACTTTGCCACGGCAGGCAGCCCAGATGTAGGAAAGGCTCTGTGGAGTCAGAAGTGCCGAGACAGGCAGATGGCACCAGAGGGTTTGGGGGCCAGGGCGCAACTGGGCTAGCCCCTCCTCCCGGGAGTCGGGGAGGCCCGGCCTTCCTAGTGCCCAGGCCACGGCTCCGGGGAGAAACCCGCCATGGAGGGCACGCGGGAGGCCCTCTGCCTGAGGTGGCAGGTGTCACGCCAGGGCCACTGCAAGCCTGGCTCGGCTTGCCTGCTTTCTCCAAAGGAGGCTGGCCGACCAGCCGAACCTGGCACCTGGGCCAGGCCCCTTCCAAGGGGGACGAGTTCCAGAGGATAGAGCCCTGGGGGCGGCTGCCAAGTCTCCTGGGGCGTGTGCTGGGCCCCCGGCAGAGGAGGAAGCAGCCTGGTAAACGGTGTGCCAGGCCTGAGATCTGGAGGCCTCCCACACCCGGGTCCCTGTCCTGCCCAGGCCCCCCGAGGGAGGACGATGGTCCGGCAGTGGCGAGCGGGGTGGGGCTGGCGCCGAGCCTGCCCTTGGATGCCCCGGGGAAGGGCGCCGGGGGATGGGCTGCCCCTGGCCAGGTCTGAGGGACCGACCCAGCTCGGGGCTGTCGGGGCAGAGAGAGAACCCCCCCTCCGCCCTTTCCCTTCAGGTTCTTAGGGCTGGCCAAATCCTTCCCAAGACAGCTTGTCTGGAGAAAATCAGACCCAGCTGAAGAACATGTGTCCATGGGGGAAACCCGGGAAACTGAGTCTCCCCACACAATAGCAGAGATTCTCATCTTGCATCCTCTCCTGAGCTAATGACAAAGGTGGATGTCCCGGGTGGGCCTGTGGAATGGGAGAGGGGAGGAAGTCTATTGTCATGCAGAGGGACATGGAAAGACTTGTCTGAAGCTTATCCCCTGCACTGGGGTCAGGTCGGGAAGGGACGGCACAGAGGTGAGCAGGAACCAACCGGCCTCTCTGTGGTGGGGCTGGCCCCGGGGCAGGTGTGGGGGTGATGGCTGGAAGTGGGATGGCGCGTGAGTTGGCACCAGCCAGCGGTGGAGGCAGAGACTCAGAGGTCAGGGATCTCTCTCTCTGTCTCTGTCTCTCTCTCTCTCCCTCAGGGAGCTGAGGAGAGTAAGGTGGCGCCCCCTGCCCAGCTCGCCTACCTCTCCATGGGCCCTTCTTTCTCTGGCCGCTCCGGGAGCCCTGCGGGCTTGGGTTCAACCCCCCACACACCGCACAGGCCAAGGGCGCATGCGCGACCCCCCGGGGCCTAGGGCTGGCTTGGGGGTGGGTGGGTCCTCAGTGAAGTCCCCGCCCTCCCTCCAGGCTCTGACCCAGCTGCAGCTCTTCCATCGCCGCCCTTCTGGACTCGGCTTCAGCTGTCTCCCTCCCCTCCCCCACTCCCACTCAGCTTTCAGGCCGCTTCCCTGCCTTGAAAGCATTGCTCTGGCCCTGAGGGCCACAGACTACTGGGCTTCAAGCTCAAGGCTCTTCCTGGGCCTGCTGCTTCGGCCAGGGGCTCATTTTTTCCTGGAAAGACAAAGCCATGGCCTCACCCCACGCCTGCACTTTGCCACGGCAGGCAGCCCAGATGTAGGAAAGGCTCTGTGGAGTCAGAAGTGCCGAGACAGGCAGATGGCACCAGAGGGTTTGGGGGCCAGGGCGCAACTGGGCTAGCCCCTCCTCCCGGGAGTCGGGGGAGGCCCGGCCTTCCTAGTGCCCAGGCCACGGCTCCGGGGAGAAACCCGCCATGGAGGGCACGCGGGAGGCCCTCTGCCTGAGGTGGCAGGTGTCACGCCAGGGCCACTGCAAGCCTGGCTCGGCTTGCCTGCTTTCTCCAAAGGAGGCTGGCCGACCAGCCGAACCTGGCACCTGGGCCAGGCCCCTTCCAAGGGGACGAGTTCCAGAGGCTAGAGCCCTGGGGGCGGCTGCCAAGTCTCCTGGGGCGTGTGCTGGGCCCCCGGCAGAGGAGGGAAGCAGCCTGGTAAACGGTGTGTGCCAGGCCTGAGATCTGGAGGCCTCCCACAGCCGGGTCCCTGTCCTGCCAGGCCCCCCGAGGGAGGACGATGGTCGGGCAGTGGCGAGCGGGGTGGGGCTGGCGCCGAGCCTGCCCTTGGATGCCCCGGGGAAGGGCGCCGGGGTATGGGCTGCCCCTGGCCAGGTCTGAGGGACCGACCCAGCTCGGGGCTGTCGGGGGCAGAGAGAGAACCCCCCTCCGCCCTTCCCTTCAGGTTCTTAGGGCTGGCCAAATCCTTCCCAAGACAGCTTGTCTGGAGAAAATCAGACCCAGCTGAAGAACATGTGTCCATGGGGGAAACCCGGGAAACTGAGTCTCCCCACACAATAGCAGAGATTCTCATCTTGCATCCTCTCCTGAGCTAATGACAAATGTGGATGTCCCGGGTGGGCCTGTGGAATGGGAGAGGCGAGGAAGTCTATTGTCATGCAGAGGGACATGGAAAGACTTGTCTGAAGCTTATCCCCTGCACTGGGGTCAGGTCGGGAAGGGACAGCACAGAGGTGAGCAGGAACCAACCGGCGTGTCTGTGGTGGGGCTGGCCCCGGGGCAGGCGTGGGGTGATGGCTGGAAGTGGAATGGCGCGTGAGTTGGCACCAGCCAGCGGTGGAGGCAGAGACTCAGAGGTCAGGGATCTCTTTCTCTGTCTCTGTCTCTCTCTCTCTCCCTCAGGGAGCTGAGGAGAGTAAGGTGGCGCCCCCTGCCCAGCTCGCCTACCTCTCCATGGGCCCTTCTTTCTCTGGCCGCTCCGGGAGCCCTGCGGGCTTGGGTTCAACCCCCCACACACCGCACAGGCCAAGGGCGCATACGCGACCGCCGGGGCCTAGGGCTGGCCTCGGGGGCGGGGGGGTCCTCAGTGAAGGCCCCGCCCTCCCTCCAGGCTCTGACCCAGCTGCAGCTCTTCCATCGCCGCCCTTCTGGACTCGGCTTCAGCTGTCTCCCTCCCCTCCCCCACTCCCACTCAGCTTTCAGGCCGCTTCCCTGCCTTGAAAGCATTGCTCTGGCCCTGAGGGCCACAGACCTACTGGGCTTCAAGCTCAAGGATCTGCCTGGGCCTGCTGCTTCGGCCAGGGGCTCATTTTTTCCTGGAAAGACAAAGCCATGGCCTCACCCCACGCCTGCACTTTGCCACGGCAGGCAGCCCAGATGTAGGAAAGGCTCTGTGGAGTCAGAAGTGCCGAGACAGGCAGATGGCACCAGAGGGTTTGGGGGCCAGGGCGCAAGTGGGCTAGCCCCTCCTCCCGGGAGTCGGGGAGGCCCGGCCTTCCTAGTGCCCAGGCCACGGCTCCGGGGAGAAACCCGCCATGGAGGGCACGCGGGAGGCCCTCTGCCTGAGGTGGCAGGTGTCACGCCAGGGCCACTGCAAGCCTGGCTCGGCTTGCCTGCTTTCTCCAAAGGAGGCTGGCCGACCAGCCGAACCTGGCACCTGGGCCAGGCCCCTTCCAAGGGGACGAGTTCCAGAGGATAGAGCCCTGGGGGCGGCTGCCAAGTCTCCTGGGGCGTGTGCTGGGCCCCCGGCAGAGGAGGAAGCAGCCTGGTAAACGGTGTGCCAGGCCTGAGATCTGGAGGCCTCCCACAGCCGGGTCCCTGTCCTGCCCAGGCCCCCCGAGGGAGGACGATGGTCGGGCAGTGGCGAGCGGGGTGGGGCTGGCGCCGAGCCTGCCCTTGGATGCCCCGGGGAAGGGCGCCGGGGTATGGGCTGCCCCTGGCCAGGTCTGAGGGACCGACCCAGCTCGGGGCTGTCGGGGGCAGAGAGAGAACCCCCCTCCGCCCTTTCCCTTCAGGTTCTTAGGGCTGGCCAAATCCTTCCCAAGACAGCTTGTCTGGAGAAAATCAGACCCAGCTGAAGAACATGTGTCCATGGGGGAAACCCGGGAAACTGAGTCTCCCCACACAATAGCAGAGATTCTCATCTTGCATCCTCTCCTGAGCTAATGACAAAGGTGGATGTCCCGGGTGGGCCTGTGGAATGGGAGAGGCGAGGAAGTCTATTGTCATGCAGAGGGACATGGAAAGACTTGTCTGAAGCTTATCCCCTGCACTGGGGTCAGGTCGGGAAGGGACAGCACAGAGGTGAGCAGGAACCAACCGGCGTGTCTGTGGTGGGGCTGGCCCCGGGGCAGGCGTGGGGGTGATGGCTGGAAGTGGAATGGCGCGTGAGTTGGCACCAGCCAGCGGTGGAGGCAGAGACTCAGAGGTCAGGGATCTCTTTCTCTGTCTCTGTCTCTCTCTCTCTCCCTCAGGGAGCTGAGGAGAGTAAGGTGGCGCCCCCTGCCCAGCTCGCCTACCTCTCCATGGGCCCTTCTTTCTCTGGCCGCTCCGGGAGCCCTGCGGGCTTGGGTTCAACCCCCCACACACCGCACAGGCCAAGGGCGCATACGCGACCGCCGGGGCCTAGGGCTGGCCTCGGGGGCGGGGGGGTCCTCAGTGAAGGCCCCGCCCTCCCTCCAGGCTCTGACCCAGCTGCAGCTCTTCCATCGCCGCCCTTCTGGACTCGGCTTCAGCTGTCTCCCTCCCCTCCCCCACTCCCACTCAGCTTTCAGGCCGCTTCCCTGCCTTGAAAGCATTGCTCTGGCCCTGAGGGCCACAGACCTACTGGGCTTCAAGCTCAAGGATCTGCCTGGGCCTGCTGCTTCGGCCAGGGGCTCATTTTTTCCTGGAAAGACAAAGCCATGGCCTCACCCCACGCCTGCACTTTGCCACGGCAGGCAGCCCAGATGTAGGAAAGGCTCTGTGGAGTCAGAAGTGCCGAGACAGGCAGATGGCACCAGAGGGTTTGGGGGCCAGGGCGCAAGTGGGCTAGCCCCTCCTCCCGGGAGTCGGGGAGGCCCGGCCTTCCTAGTGCCCAGGCCACGGCTCCGGGGAGAAACCCGCCATGGAGGGCACGCGGGAGGCCCTCTGCCTGAGGTGGCAGGTGTCACGCCAGGGCCACTGCAAGCCTGGCTCGGCTTGCCTGCTTTCTCCAAAGGAGGCTGGCCGACCAGCCGAACCTGGCACCTGGGCCAGGCCCCTTCCAAGGGGACGAGTTCCAGAGGATAGAGCCCTGGGGGCGGCTGCCAAGTCTCCTGGGGCGTGTGCTGGGCCCCCGGCAGAGGAGGAAGCAGCCTGGTAAACGGTGTGCCAGGCCTGAGATCTGGAGGCCTCCCACAGCCGGGTCCCTGTCCTGCCCAGGCCCCCCGAGGGAGGACGATGGTCGGGCAGTGGCGAGCGGGGTGGGGCTGGCGCCGAGCCTGCCCTTGGATGCCCCGGGGAAGGGCGCCGGCGGATGGGCTGCCCCTGGCCAGGTCTGAGGGACCGACCCAGCTCGGGGCTGTCGGGGGCAGAGAGAGAACCCCCCTCCGCCCTTTCCCTTCTGGTTCTTAGGGCTGGCCAAATCCTTCCCAAGACAGCTTGTCTGGAGAAAATCAGACCCAGCTGAAGAACATGTGTCCATGGGGGAAACCCGGGAAACTGAGTCTCCCCACACAATAGCAGAGATTCTCATCTTGCATCCTCTCCTGAGCTAATGACAAAGGTGGATGTCCCGGGTGGGCCTGTGGAATGGGAGAGGCGAGGAAGTCTATTGTCATGCAGAGGGACATGGAAAGACTTGTCTGAAGCTTATCCCCTGCACTGGGGTCAGGTCGGGAAGGGACAGCACAGAGGTGAGCAGGAACCAACCGGCGTGTCTGTGGTGGGGCTGGCCCCGGGGCAGGCGTGGGGGTGATGGCTGGAAGTGGAATGGCGCGTGAGTTGGCACCAGCCAGCGGTGGAGGCAGAGACTCAGAGGTCAGGGATCTCTTTCTCTGTCTCTGTCTCTCTCTCTCTCCCTCAGGGAGCTGAGGAGAGTAAGGTGGCGCCCCCTGCCCAGCTCGCCTACCTCTCCATGGGCCCTTCTTTCTCTGGCCGCTCCGGGAGCCCTGCGGGCTTGGGTTCAACCCCCCACACACCGCACAGGCCAAGGGCGCATACGCGACCGCCGGGGCCTAGGGCTGGCCTCGGGGGCGGGGGGGTCCTCAGTGAAGGCCCCGCCCTCCCTCCAGGCTCTGACCCAGCTGCAGCTCTTCCATCGCCGCCCTTCTGGACTCGGCTTCAGCTGTCTCCCTCCCCTCCCCCACTCCCACTCAGCTTGCAGGCCGCTTCCCTGCCTTGAAAGCATTGCTCTGGCCCTGAGGGCCACAGACCTACTGGGCTTCAAGCTCAAGGATCTGCCTGGGCCTGCTGCTTCGGCCAGGGGCTCATTTTTTCCTGGAAAGACAAAGCCATGGCCTCACCCCACGCCTGCACTTTGCCACGGCAGGCAGCCCAGATGTAGGAAAGGCTCTGTGGAGTCAGAAGTGCCGAGACAGGCAGATGGCACCAGAGGGTTTGGGGGCCAGGGCGCAACTGGGCTAGCCCCTCCTCCCGGGAGTCGGGGAGGCCCGGCCTTCCTAGTGCCCAGGCCACGGCTCCGGGGAGAAACCCGCCATGGAGGGCACGCGGGAGGCCCTCTGCCTGAGGTGGCAGGTGTCACGCCAGGGCCACTGCAAGCCTGGCTCGGCTTGCCTGCTTTCTCCAAAGGAGGCTGGCCGACAAGCCGAACCTGGCACCTGGGCCAGGCCCCTTCCAAGGGGACGAGTTCCAGAGGATAGAGCCCTGGGGGCGGCTGCCAAGTCTCCTGGGGCGTGTGCTGGGCCCCCGGCAGAGGAGGAAGCAGCCTGGTAAACGGTGTGCCAGGCCTGAGATCTGGAGGCCTCCCACAGCCGGGTCCCTGTCCTGCCCAGGCCCCCCGAGGGAGGACGATGGTCGGGCAGTGGCGAGCGGGGTGGGGCTGGCGCCGAGCCTGCCCTTGGATGCCCCGGGGAACGGCGCCGGCGGATGGGCTGCCCCTGGCCAGGTCTGAGGGACCGACCCAGCTCGGGGCTGTCGGGGGCAGAGAGAGAACCCCCCTCCGCCCTTTCCCTTCAGGTTCTTAGGGCTGGCCAAATCCTTCCCAAGACAGCTTGTCTGGAGAAAATCAGACCCAGCTGAAGAACATGTGTCCATGGGGGAAACCCGGGAAACTGAGTCTCCCCACACAATAGCAGAGATTCTCATCTTGCATCCTCTCCTGAGCTAATGACAAAGGTGGATGTCCCGGGTGGGCCTGTGGAATGGGAGAGGCGAGGAAGTCTATTGTCATGCAGAGGGACATGGAAAGACTTGTCTGAAGCTTATCCCCTGCACTGGGGTCAGGTCGGGAAGGGACAGCACAGAGGTGAGCAGGAACCAACCGGCGTGTCTGTGGTGGGGCTGGCCCCGGGGCAGGCGTGGGGGTGATGGCTGGAAGTGGAATGGCGCGTGAGTTGGCACCAGCCAGCGGTGGAGGCAGAGACTCAGAGGTCAGGGATCTCTTTCTCTGTCTCTGTCTCTCTCTCTCTCCCTCAGGGAGCTGAGGAGAGTAAGGTGGCGCCCCCTGCCCAGCTCGCCTACCTCTCCATGGGCCCTTCTTTCTCTGGCCGCTCCGGGAGCCCTGCGGGCTTGGGTTCAACCCCCCACACACCGCACAGGCCAAGGGCGCATACGCGACCGCCGGGGCCTAGGGCTGGCCTCGGGGGCGGGGGGGTCCTCAGTGAAGGCCCCGCCCTCCCTCCAGGCTCTGACCCAGCTGCAGCTCTTCCATCGCCGCCCTTCTGGACTCGGCTTCAGCTGTCTCCCTCCCCTCCCCCACTCCCACTCAGCTTTCAGGCCGCTTCCCTGCCTTGAAAGCATTGCTCTGGCCCTGAGGGCCACAGACCAACTAGGCTTCAAGCTCAAGGATCTGCCTGGGCCTGCTGCTTCGGCCAGGGGCTCATTTTTTCCTGGAAAGACAAAGCCATGGCCTCACCCCACGCCTGCACTTTGCCACGGCAGGCAGCCCAGATGTAGGAAAGGCTCTGTGGAGTCAGAAGTGCCGAGACAGGCAGATGGCACCAGAGGGTTTGGGGGCCAGGGCGCAAGTGGGCTAGCCCCTCCTCCCGGGAGTCGGGGAGGCCCGGCCTTCCTAGTGCCCAGGCCACGGCTCCGGGGAGAAACCCGCCATGGAGGGCACGCGGGAGGCCCTCTGCCTGAGGTGGCAGGTGTCACGCCAGGGCCACTGCAAGCCTGGCTCGGCTTGCCTGCTTTCTCCAAAGGAGGCTGGCCGACCAGCCGAACCTGGCACCTGGGCCAGGCCCCTTCCAAGGGGACGAGTTCCAGAGGATAGAGCCCTGGGGGCGGCTGCCAAGTCTCCTGGGGCGTGTGCTGGGCCCCCGGCAGAGGAGGAAGCAGCCTGGTAAACGGTGTGCCAGGCCTGAGATCTGGAGGCCTCCCACACCCGGGTCCCTGTCCTGCCCAGGCCCCCCGAGGGAGGACGATGGTCCGGCAGTGGCGAGCGGGGTGGGGCTGGCGCCGAGCCTGCCCTTGGATGCCCCGGGGAAGGGCGCTGGGGGATGGGCTGCCCCTGGCCAGGTCTGAGGGACCGACCCAGCTCGGGGCTGTCGGGGGCAGAGAGAGAACCCCCCTCCGCCCTTTCCCTTCAGGTTCTTAGGGCTGGCCAAATCCTTCCCAAGACAGCTTGTCTGGAGAAAATCAGACCCAGCTGAAGAACATGTGTCCATGGGGGAAACCCGGGAAACTGAGTCTCCCCACACAATAGCAGAGATTGTCATCTTGCATCCTCTCCTGAGCTAATGACAAAGGTGGATGTCCCGGGTGGGCCTGTGGAATGGGAGAGGGGAGGAAGTCTATTGTCATGCAGAGGGACATGGAAAGACTTGTCTGAAGCTTATCCCCTGCACTGGGGTCAGGTCGGGAAGGGACGGCACAGAGGTGAGCAGGAACCAACCGGCCTCTCTGTGGTGGGGCTGGCCCCGGGGCAGGCGTGGGGGTGATGGCTGGAAGTGGGATGGCGCGTGAGTTGGCACCAGCCAGCGGTGGAGGCAGAGACTCAGAGGTCAGGGATCTCTCTCTCTGTCTCTGTCTCTCTCTCTCTCCCTCAGGGAGCTGAGGAGAGTAAGGTGGCGCCCCCTGCCCAGCTCGCCTACCTCTCCATGGGCCCTTCTTTCTCTGGCCGCTCCGGGAGCCCTGCGGGCTTGGGTTCAACCCCCCACACACCGCACAGGCCAAGGGCGCATGCGCGACCCCCCGGGGCCTAGGCCTGGCCTGGGGGTGGGTGGGTCCTCAGTGAAGTCCCCGCCCTCCCTCCAGGCTCTGACCCAGCTGCAGCTCTTCCATCGCCGCCCTTCTGGACTCGGCTTCAGCTGTCTCCCTCCCCTCCCCCACTCCCACTCAGCTTTCAGGCCGCTTCCCTGCCTTGAAAGCATTGCTCTGGCCCTGAGGGCCACAGACCTACTGGGCTTCAAGCTCAAGGCTCTTCCTGGGCCTGCTGCTTCGGCCAGGGGCTCATTTTTTCCTGGAAAGACAAAGCCATGGCCTCACCCCACGCCTGCACTTTGCCACGGCAGGCAGCCCAGATGTAGGAAAGGCTCTGTGGAGTCAGAAGTGCCGAGACAGGCAGATGGCACCAGAGGGTTTGGGGGCCAGGGCGCAACTGGGCTAGCCCCTCCTCCCGGGAGTCGGGGAGGCCCGGCCTTCCTAGTGCCCAGGCCACGGCTCCGGGGAGAAACCCGCCATGGAGGGCACGCGGGAGGCCCTCTGCCTGAGGTGGCAGGTGTCACGCCAGGGCCACTGCAAGCCTGGCTCGGCTTGCCTGCTTTCTCCAAAGGAGGCTGGCCGACCAGCCGAACCTGGCACCTGGGCCAGGCCCCTTCCAAGGGGACGAGTTCCAGAGGCTAGAGCCCTGGGGGCGGCTGCCAAGTCTCCTGGGGCGTGTGCTGGGCCCCCGGCAGAGGAGGAAGCAGCCTGATAAACGGTGTGCCAGGCCTGAGATCTGGAGGCCTCCCACAGCCGGGTCCCTGTCCTGCCCAGGCCCCCCGAGGGAGGACGATGGTCGGGCAGTGGCGAGCGGGGTGGGGCTGGCGCCGAGCCTGCCCTTGGATGCCCCGGGGAAGGGCGCCGGGGGATGGGCTGCCCCTGGCCAGGTCTGAGGGACCGACCCAGCTCTGGGCTGTCGGGGGCAGAGAGAGAACCTCCCTCCGCCCTTTACCTTCAGGTTCTTAGGGCTGGCCAAATCCTTCCCAAGACAGCTTGTCTGGAGAAAATCAGACCCAGCTGAAGAACATGTGTCCATGGGGGAAACCCGGGAAACTGAGTCTCCCCACACAATAGCAGAGATTCTCATCTTGCATCCTCTCCTGAGCTAATGACAAAGGTGGATGTCCCGGGTGGGCCTGTGGAATGGGAGAGGGGAGGAAGTCTATTGTCATGCAGAGGGACATGGAAAGACTTGTCTGAAGCTTATCCCCTGCACTGGGGTCAGGTCGGGAAGGGACGGCACAGAGGTGAGCAGGAACCAACCGGCGTGTCTGTGGTGGGGCTGGCCCCGGGGCAGGCGTGGGGGTGATGGCTGGAAGTGGAATGGCGCGTGAGTTGGCACCAGCCAGCGGTGGAGGCAGAGACTCAGAGGTCAGGGATCTCTCTCTCTGTCTCTGTCTCTCTCTCTCTCCCTCAGGGAGCTGAGGAGAGTAAGGTGGCGCCCCCTGCCCAGCTCGCCTACCTCTCCATGGGCCCTTCTTTCTCTGGCCGCTCCGGGAGCCCTGCGGGCTTGGGTTCAACCCCCCACACACCGCACAGGCCAAGGGCGCATGCGCGACCGCCGGGGCCTAGGGCTGGCCTCGGGGGCGGGGGGGTCCTCAGTGAAGGCCCCGCCCTCCATCCAGGCTCTGACCCAGCTGCAGCTCTTCCATCGCCGCCCTTCTGGACTCGGCTTCAGCTGTCTCCCTCCCCTCCCCCACTCCCACTAAGCTGTCAGGCCGCTTCCCTGCCTTGAAAGCATTGCTCTGGCCCTGAGGGCCACAGACCTACTGGGCTTCAAGCTCAAGGCTCTGCCTGGGCCTGCTGCTTCGGCCAGGGGCTCATTTTTTCCTGGAAAGACAAAGCCATGGCCTCACCCCACGCCTGCACTTTGCCACGGCAGGCAGCCCAGATGTAGGAAAGGCTCTGTGGAGTCAGAAGTGCCGAGACAGGCAGATGGCACCA
This sequence comes from Diceros bicornis minor, assembly GCF_020826845.1. Classification (NCBI taxonomy): domain Eukaryota; kingdom Metazoa; phylum Chordata; class Mammalia; order Perissodactyla; family Rhinocerotidae; genus Diceros; species Diceros bicornis. The sequence continues at coordinate 15,528 of NW_026691237.1, forward strand.
GAGGGTTTGGGGGCCAGGGCGCAACTGGGCTAGCCCCTCCTCCCGGGAGTCGGAGGGGCCCGGCCTTCCTAGTGCCCAGGCCACGGCTCCGGGGAGAAACCCGCCATGGAGGGCACGCGGGAGGCCCTCTGCCTGAGGTGGCAGGTGTCACGCCAGGGCCACTGCAAGCCTGGCTCGGCTTGCCTGCTTTCTCCAAAGGAGGCTGGCCGACCAGCCGAACCTGGCACCTGGGCCAGGCCCCTTCCAAGGGGACGAGTTCCAGAGGATAGAGCCCTGGGGGCGGCTGCCAAGTCTCCTGGGGCGTGTGCTGGGCCCCCGGCAGAGGAGGAAGCAGCCTGGTAAACGGTGTGCCAGGCCTGAGATCTGGAGGCCTCCCACACCCGGGTCCCTGTCCTGCCCAGGCCCCCCGAGGGAGGACGATGGTCCGGCAGTGGCGAGCGGGGTGGGGCTGGCGCCGAGCCTGCCCTTGGATGCCCCGGGGAAGGGCGCCGGGGGATGGGCTGCCCCTGGCCAGGTCTGAGGGACCGACCCAGCTCGGGGCTGTCGGGGGCAGAGAGAGAACCCCCCTCCGCCCTTTCCCTTCAGGTTCTTAGGGCTGGCCAAATCCTTCCCAAGACAGCTTGTCTGGAGAAAATCAGACCCAGCTGAAGAACATGTGTCCATGGGGGAAACCCGGGAAACTGAGTCTCCCCACACAATAGCAGAGATTCTCATCTTGCATCCTCTCCTGAGCTAATGACAAAGGTGGATGTCCCGGGTGGGCCTGTGGAATGGGAGAGGGGAGGAAGTCTATTGTCATGCAGAGGGACATGGAAAGACTTGTCTGAAGCTTATCCCCTGCACTGGGGTCAGGTCGGGAAGGGACGGCACAGAGGTGAGCAGGAACCAACCGGCCTCTCTGTGGTGGGGCTGGCCCCGGGGCAGGCGTGGGGGTGATGGCTGGAAGTGGGATGGCGCGTGAGTTGGCACCAGCCAGCGGTGGAGGCAGAGACTCAGAGGTCAGGGATCTCTCTCTCTGTCTCTGTCTCTCTCTCTCTCCCTCAGGGAGCTGAGGAGAGTAAGGTGGCGCCCCCTGCCCAGCTCGCCTACCTCTCCATGGGCCCTTCTTTCTCTGGCCGCTCCGGGAGCCCTGCGGGCTTGGGTTCAACCCCCCACACACCGCACAGGCCAAGGGCGCATGCGCGACCGCCGGGGCCTAGGGCTGGCCTCGGGGGCGGGGGGGTCCTCAGTGAAGGCCCCGCCCTCCCTCCAGGCTCTGACCCAGCTGCAGCTCTTCCATCGCCGCCCTTCTGGACTCGGCTTCAGCTGTCTCCCTCCCCTCCCCCACTCCCACTCAGCTGTCAGGCCGCTTCCCTGCCTTGAAAGTATTGCTCTGGCCCTGAGGGCCACAGACCTACTGGGCTTCAAGCTCAAGGCTCTGCCTGGGCCTGCTGCTTCGGCCAGGGGCTCATTTTTTCCTGGAAAGACAAAGCCATGGCCTCACCCCACGCCTGCACTTTGCCACGGCAGGCAGCCCAGATGTAGGAAAGGCTCTGTGGAGTCAGAAGTGCCGAGACAGGCAGATGGCACCAGAGGGTTTGGGGGCCAGGGCGCAACTGGGCTAGCCCCTCCTCCCGGGAGTCGGGGAGGCCCGGCCTTCCTAGTGCCCAGGCCACGGCTCCGGGGAGAAACCCGCCATGGAGGGCACGCGGGAGGCCCTCTGCCTGAGGTGGCAGGTGTCACGCCAGGGCCACTGCAAGCCTGGCTCGGCTTGCCTGCTTTCTCCAAAGGAGGCTGGCCGACCAGCCGAACCTGGCACCTGGGCCAGGCCCCTTCCAAGGGGACGAGTTCCAGAGGATAGAGCCCTGGGGGCGGCTGCCAAGTCTCCTGGGGCGTGTGCTGGGCCCCCGTCAGAGGAGGAAGCAGCCTGGTAAACGGTGTGCCAGGCCTGAGATCTGGAGGCCTCCCACAGCCGGGTCCCTGTCCTGCCCAGGCCCCCCGAGGGAGGACGATGGTCGGGCAGTGGCGAGCGGGGTGGGGCTGGCGCCGAGCCTGCCCTTGGATGCCCCGGGGAAGGGCGCCGGGGGATGGGCTGCCCCTGGCCAGGTCTGAGGGACCGACCCAGCTCGGGGCTGTCGGGGGCAGAGAGAGAAACCCCTCCGCACTTTCCCTTCAGGTTCTTAGGGCTGGCCAAATCCTTCCCAAGACAGCTTGTCTGGAGAAAATCAGACCCAGCTGAAGAACATGTGTCCATGGGGGAAACCCGGGAAACTGAGTCTCCCCACACAATAGCAGAGATTCTCATCTTGCATCCTCTCCTGAGCTAATGACAAAGGTGGATGCCCCGGGTGGGCCTGTGGAATGGGAGAGGGGAGGAAGTCTATTGTCAGGCAGAGGGACATGGAAAGACTTGTCTGAAGCTTATCCGCTGCACTGGGGTCAGGTCGGGAAGGGACGGCACAGAGGGGAGCAGGAACCGGCCTCTCTGTGGTGTGGCTGGCCCCAAGGCAGGCGTGGGGGTAATGGCTGGAAGTGGGATCGCGCGTGAGTTGGCACCAGCCAGCGGTGGAGGCAGAGACTCAGTGGTCAGGGATCTCTCTCTCTGTCTCTGTCTCTCTCTCTCGCCCTCAGGGAGCTGTGGAGAGTAAGGTGGCGCCCCCTGCCCACCTCGCCTACCTCTCCATGGGCCCTTCTTTCTCTGGCCTCTCCGGGAGCCCTGCGGGCTTGGGTTCAAGCCCCCACACACCGCACAGGCCAAGGGCGCATGCGCGACCTCCTGGGCCAAGGACTGGCCTGGGGGGGGGGTCCTCAGTGAAGGCCCCGCCCTCCCTCCAGACTCTGACCCAGCTGCAGCTCTTCCATTGCCGCCCTTCTGGACTCGGCTTCAGCTGTCTCCCTCCCCTCCCCCACTCCCACTCAGCTGTCAGGCCGCTTCCCTGCCTTGAAAGATTTGCTCTGGCCATGAGGGCCACAGACCTACTGGGCTTCAAGCTCAAGGCTCTGCCTGGGCCTGCTGCTTCGGCCAGGGGCTCATTTCTTCCTGGAAAGACAAAGCCATGGCCTCACCCCACGCCTGCACTTTGCCACGGCAGGCAGCCCAGATGTAGGAAAGGCTCTGTGGAGTCAGAAGTGCCGAGACAGGCAGATGGCACCAGAGGGTTTGGGGGCCAGGGCGCAACTGGGCTAGCCCCTCCTCCCGGGAGTCGGGGAGGCCCGGCCTTCCTAGTGCCCAGGCCACGGCTCCGGGGAGAAACACGCCATGGAGGGCACGCGGGAGGCCCTCTGCCTGAGGTGGCAGGTGTCACGCCAGGGCCACTGCAAGCCTGGCTCGGCTTGCCTGCTTTCTCCAAACGAGGCTGGCCGACCAGCCGAACCTGGCACCTGGGCCAGGCCCCTCTCAAGGGGACGAGTTCCAGAGGATAGAGCCCTGGGGGCCGCTGCCAAGTCTCCTGGGGCGTGTGCTGGGCCCCCGTCAGAGGAGGAAGCAGCCTGGTAAACGGTGTGCCAGGCCTGAGATCTGGAGGCCTCCCACAGCCGGGTCCCTGTCCTGCCCAGGCCCCCCGAGGGAGGACGATGGTCGGGCAGTGGCGAGCGGGGTGGGGCTGGCGCCGAGCCTGCCCTTGGATGCCCCGGGGAAGGGCGCCGGGGGATGGGCTGCCCCTGGCCAGGTCTGAGGGACCGACCCAGCTCGGGGCTGTCGGGGGCAGAGAGAGAACCCCCCTCCGCCCTTTCCCTTCAGGTTCTTAGGGCTGGCCAAATCCTTCCCAAGACAGCTTGTCTGGAGAAAATCAGACCCAGCTGAAGAACATGTGTCCATGGGGGAAACCCGGGAAACTGAGTCTCCCCACACAATAGCAGGGATTCTCATCTTGCATCCTCTCCTGAGCTAATGACAAAGGTGGATGTCCCGGGTGGGCCTGTGGAATGGGAGAGGGGAGGAAGTCTATTGTCATGCAGAGGGACATGGAAAGACTTGTCTGAAGCTTATCCCCTGCACTGGGGTCAGGTCGGGAAGGGACGGCACAGAGATGAGCAGGAACCAACCGGCCTCTCTGTGGTGGGGCTGGCCCCGGGGCAGGCGTGGGGGTGATGGCTGGAAGTGGGATGGCGCGTGAGTTGGCACCAGCCAGCGGTGGAGGCAGAGACTCAGAGGTCAGGGATCTCTCTCTCTGTCTCTGTCTCTCTCTCTCTCCCTCAGGGAGCTGAGGAGAGTAAGGTGGCGCCCCCTGCCCAGCTCGCCTACCTCTCCATGGGCCCTTCTTTCTCTGGCCGCTCCGGGAGCCCTGCGGGCTTGGGTTCAACCCCCCACACACCGCACAGGCCAAGGGCGCATGCGCGACCCCCGGGGCCTAGGGCTGGCCTCGGGGGGGGGGGGGTGGGGTGGGTCCTCAGTGAAGGCCCCGCCCTCCCTCCAGGCTCTGACCCAGCTGCAGCTCTTCCATCGCCGCCCTTCTGGACTTGGCTTCAGCTGTCTCCCTCCCCTCCCCCACTCCCACTCAGCTTGCAGGCCGCTTCCCTGCCTTGAAAGCATTGCTCTGGCCCTGAGGGCCACACACCTACTGGGCTTCAAGCTCAAGGCTCTGCCTGGGCCTGCTGCTTCGGCCAGGGGCTCATTTTTTCCTGGAAAGACAAAGCCATGGCCTCACCCCACGCCTGCACTTTGCCACGGCAGGCAGCCCAGATGTAGGAAAGGCTCTGTGGAGTCAGAAGTGCCGAGACAGGCAGATGGCACCAGAGGGTTTGGGGGCCAGGGCGCAACTGGGCTAGCCCCTCCTCCCGGGAGTCGGGGAGGCCCGGCCTTCATAGTGCCCAGGCCACGGCTCCGGGGAGAAACCCGCCATGGAGGGCACGCGGGAGGCCCTCTGCCTGAGGTGGCAGGTGTCACGCCAGGGCCACTGCAAGCCTGGCTCGGCTTGCCTGCTTTCTCCAAAGGAGGCTGGCCGACCAGCCGAACCTGGCACCTGGGCCAGGCCCCTTCCAAGGGGACGAGTTCCAGAGGCTAGAGCCCTGGGGGCGGCTGCCAAGTCTCCTGGGGCGTGTGCTGGGCCCCCGTCAGAGGAGGAAGCAGCCTGGTAAACGGTGTGCCAGGCCTGAGATCTGGAGGCCTCCCACAGCCGGGTCCCTGTCCTGCCCAGGCCCCCCCGAGGGAGGACGATGGTCAGGCAGTGGCGAGCGGGCTGGGGCTGGCACCGAGCCTGCCCTTGGATGCCCCGGGGAAGGGCGCCGGGGGGATGGGCTGCCCCTGGCCAGGTCTGAGGGACCTACCCAGCTCGGGGCTGTCGGGGGCAGAGAGAGAACCCCCCTCCGCCCTTTCCCTTCAGGTTCTTAGGGCTGGCCAAATCCTTCCCAAGACAGCTTGTCTGGAGAAAATCAGACCCAGCTGAAGAACATGTGTCCATGGGGGAAACCCGGGAAACTGAGTCTCCCCACACAATAGCAGGGATTCTCATCTTGCATCCTCTCCTGAGCTAATGACAAAGGTGGATGTCCCGGGTGGGCCTGTGGAATGGGAGAGGGGAGGAAGTCTATTGTCATGCAGAGGGACATGGAAAGACTTGTCTGAAGCTTATCCCCTGCACTGGGGTCAGGTCGGGAAGGGACGGCACAGAGGTGAGCAGGAACCAACCGGCCTCTCTGTGGTGGGGCTGGCCCCGGGGCAGGCGTGGGGGTGATGGCTGGAAGTGGGATGGCGCGTGAGTTGGCACCAGCCAGCGGTGGAGGCAGAGACTCAGAGGTCAGGGATCTCTCTCTCTGTCTCTGTCTCTCTCTCTCTCCCTCAGGGAGCTGAGGAGAGTAAGGTGGCGCCCCCTGCCCAGCTCGCCTACCTCTCCATGGGCCCTTCTTTCTCTGGCCGCTCCGGGAGCCCTGCGGGCTTGGGTTCAACCCCCCACACACCGCACAGGCCAAGGGCGCATGCGCGACCGCCGGGGCCTAGGGCTGGCCTGGGGGGGGGGTCCTCAGTGAAGGCCCCGCCCTCCCTCCAGGCTCTGACCCAGCTGCAGCTCTTCCATCGCCGCCCTTCTGGACTCGGCTTCAGCTGTCTCCCTCCCCTCCCCCACTCCCACTCAGCTGTCAGGCCGCTTCCCTGCCTTGAAAGCATTGCTCTGGCCCTGAGGGCCACAGACCTACTGGGCTTCAAGCTCAAGGCTCTGCCTGGGCCTGCTGCTTCGGCCAGGGGCTCATTTTTTCCTGGAAAGACAAAGCCATGGCCTCACCACACGCCTGCACTTTGCCACGGCAGGCAGCCCAGATGTAGGAAAGGCTCTGTGGAGTCAGAAGTGCCAAGACAGGCAGATGGCACCAGAGGGTTTGGGGGCCAGGGCGCAACTGGGCTAGCCCCTCCTCCCGGGAGTCGGGGAGGCCCGGCCTTCCTAGTGCCCAGGCCACGGCTCCGGGGAGAAACCCGCCATGGAGGGCACGCGGGAGGCCCTCTGCCTGAGGTGGCAGGTGTCACGCCAGTGCCACTGCAAGCCTGGCTCGGCTTGCCTGCTTTCTCCAAAGGAGGCTGGCCGACCAGCCGAACCTGGCACCTGGGCCAGGCCCCTTCCAAGGGGACGAGTTCCAGAGGCTAGAGCCCTGGGGGCGGCTGCCAAGTCTCCTGGGGCGTGTGCTGGGCCCCCGTCAGAGGAGGAAGCAGCCTGGTAAACGGTGTGCCAGGCCTGAGATCTGGAGGCCTCCCACAGCCGGGTCCCTGTCCTGCCCAGGGCCCCCGAGGGAGGACGATGGTCCGGCAGTGGCGAGCGGGCTGGGGCTGGCGCCGAGCCTGCCCTTGGATGCCCCGGGGAAGGGCGCCGGGGGATGGGCTGCCCCTGGCCAGGTCTGAGGGACCGACCCAGCTCGGGGCTGTCGGGGGCAGAGAGAGAACCCCCCTCCGCCCTTTCCCTTCAGGTTCTTAGGGCTGGCCAAATCCTTCCCAAGACAGCTTGTCTGGAGAAAATCAGACCCAGCTGAAGAACATGTTTCCATGGGGGAAACCCGGGAAACTGAGTCTCCCCACACAATAGCAGAGATTCTCATCTTGCATCCTCTCCTGAGCTAATGACAAAGGTGGATGTCCCGGGTGGGCCTGTGGAATGGGAGAGGGGAGGAAGTCTATTGTCATGCAGAGGGACATGGAAAGACTTGTCTGAAGCTTATCCCCTGCACTGGGGTCAGGTCGGGAAGGGACGGCACAGAGGTGAGCAGGAACCAACCGGCCTCTCTGTGGTGGGGCTGGCCCCGGGGCAGGCGTGGGGGTGATGGCTGGAAGTGGGATGGCACGTGAGTTGGCACCAGCCAGCGGTGGAGGCAGAGACTCAGAGGTCAGGGATCTCTCTCTCTGTCTCTGTCTCTCTCTCTCTCCCTCAGGGAGCTGAGGAGAGTAAGGTGGCGCCCCCTGCCCAGCTCGCCTACCTCTCCATGGGCCCTTCTTTCTCTGGCCGCTCCGGGAGCCCTGCGGGCTTGGGTTCAACCCCCCACACACCGCACAGGCCAAGGGCGCATGCGCGACCGCCGGGGCCTAGGGCTGGCCTCGGGGGGGGGGGGGGTCCTCAGTGAAGGCCCCGCCCTCCCTCCAGGCTCTGACCCAGCTGCAGCTCTTCCATCGCCGCCCTTCTGGACTCGGCTTCAGCTGTCTCCCTCCCCTCCCCCACTCCCACTCAGCTTGCAGGCCGCTTCCCTGCCTTGAAAGCATTGCTCTGGCCCTGAGCGCCACAGACCTACTGGGCTTCAAGCTCAAGGCTCTGCCTGGGCCTGCTGCTTCGGCCAGGGGCTCATTTTTTCCTGGAAAGACAAAGCCATGGCCTCACCCCACGCCTGCACTTTGCCACGGCAGGCAGCCCAGATGTAGGAAAGGCTCTGTGGAGTCAGAAGTGCTGAGACAGGCAGATGGCACCAGAGGGTTTGGGGGCCAGGGCGCAACTGGGCTAGCCCCTCCTCCCGGGAGTCGGGGAGGCCCGGCCTTCCTAGTGCCCAGGCCACGGCTCCGTGGAGAAACCCGCCATGGAGGGCACGCGGGAGGCCCTCTGCCTGAGGTGGCAGGTGTCACGCCAGGGCCACTGCAAGCCTGGCTCGGCTTGCCTGCTTTCTCCAAAGGAGGCTGGCCGACCAGCCGAACCTGGCACCTGGGCCAGGCCCCTTCCAAGGGGACGAGTTCCAGAGGCTAGAGCCCTGGGGGCGGCTGCCAAGTCTCCTGGGGCGTGTGCTGGGCCCCCGTCAGAGGAGGAAGCAGCCTGGTAAACGGTGTGCCAGGCCTGAGATCTGGAGGCCTCCCACAGCCGGGTCCCTGTCCTGCCCAGGCCCCCCCGAGGGAGGACGATGGTCAGGCAGTGGCGAGCGGGCTGGGGCTGGCACCGAGCCTGCCCTTGGATGCCCCGGGGAAGGGCGCCGGGGGATGGGCTGCCCCTGGCCAGGTCTGAGGGACCGACACAGCTCGGGGCTGTCGGGGGCAGAGAGAGAACCCCCCTCCGCCCTTTCCCTTCAGGTTCTTAGGGCTGGCCAAATCCTTCCCAAGACAGCTTGTCTGGAGAAAATCAGACCCAGCTGAAGAACATGTGTCCATGGGGGAAACCCGGGAAACTGAGTCTCCCCACACAATAGCAGGGATTCTCATCTTGCATCCTCTCCTGAGCTAATGACAAAGGTGGATGTCCCGGGTGGGCCTGTGGAATGGGAGAGGGGAGGAAGTCTATTGTCATGCAGAGGGACATGGAAAGACTTGTCTGAAGCTTATCCCCTGCACTGGGGTCAGGTCGGGAAGGGACGGCACAGAGGTGAGCAGGAACCAACCGGCCTCTCTGTGGTGGGGCTGGCCCCGGGGCAGGCGTGGGGGTGATGGCTGGAAGTGGGATGGCGCGTGAGTTGGCACCAGCCAGCGGTGGAGGCAGAGACTCAGAGGTCAGGGATCTCTCTCTCTGTCTCTGTCTCTCTCTCTCTCCCTCAGGGAGCTGAGGAGAGTAAGGTGGCGCCCCCTGCCCAGCTCGCCTACCTCTCCATGGGCCCTTCTTTCTCTGGCCGCTCCGGGAGCCCTGCGGGCTTGGGTTCAACCCCCCACACACCGCACAGGCCAAGGGCGCATGCGCGACCCCCGGGGCCTAGGGCTGGCCTCGGGGGGGGGGGGGTGGGTCCTCAGTGAAGGCCCCGCCCTCCCTCCAGGCTCTGACCCAGCTGCAGCTCTTCCATCGCCGCCCTTCTGGACTTGGCTTCAGCTGTCTCCCTCCCCTCCCCCACTCCCACTCAGCTTGCAGGCCGCTTCCCTGCCTTGAAAGCATTGCTCTGGCCCTGAGGGCCACACACCTACTGGGCTTCAAGCTCAAGGCTCTGCCTGGGCCTGCTGCTTCGGCCAGGGGCTCATTTTTTCCTGGAAAGACAAAGCCATGGCCTCACCCCACGCCTGCACTTTGCCACGGCAGGCAGCCCAGATGTAGGAAAGGCTCTGTGGAGTCAGAAGTGCCGAGACAGGCAGATGGCACCAGAGGGTTTGGGGGCCAGGGCGCAACTGGGCTAGCCCCTCCTCCCGGGAGTCGGGGAGGCCCGGCCTTCATAGTGCCCAGGCCACGGCTCCGGGGAGAAACCCGCCATGGAGGGCACGCGGGAGGCCCTCTGCCTGAGGTGGCAGGTGTCACGCCAGGGCCACTGCAAGCCTGGCTCGGCTTGCCTGCTTTCTCCAAAGGAGGCTGGCCGACCAGCCGAACCTGGCACCTGGGCCAGGCCCCTTCCAAGGGGACGAGTTCCAGAGGCTAGAGCCCTGGGGGCGGCTGCCAAGTCTCCTGGGGCGTGTGCTGGGCCCCCGTCAGAGGAGGAAGCAGCCTGGTAAACGGTGTGCCAGGCCTGAGATCTGGAGGCCTCCCACAGCCGGGTCCCTGTCCTGCCCAGGCCCCCCCGAGGGAGGACGATGGTCAGGCAGTGGCGAGCGGGCTGGGGCTGGCACCGAGCCTGCCCTTGGATGCCCCGGGGAAGGGCGCCGGGGGGATGGGCTGCCCCTGGCCAGGTCTGAGGGACCTACCCAGCTCGGGGCTGTCGGGGGCAGAGAGAGAACCCCCCTCCGCCCTTTCCCTTCAGGTTCTTAGGGCTGGCCAAATCCTTCCCAAGACAGCTTGTCTGGAGAAAATCAGACCCAGCTGAAGAACATGTGTCCATGGGGGAAACCCGGGAAACTGAGTCTCCCCACACAATAGCAGGGATTCTCATCTTGCATCCTCTCCTGAGCTAATGACAAAGGTGGATGTCCCGGGTGGGCCTGTGGAATGGGAGAGGGGAGGAAGTCTATTGTCATGCAGAGGGACATGGAAAGACTTGTCTGAAGCTTATCCCCTGCACTGGGGTCAGGTCGGGAAGGGACGGCACAGAGGTGAGCAGGAACCAACCGGCCTCTCTGTGGTGGGGCTGGCCCCGGGGCAGGCGTGGGGGTGATGGCTGGAAGTGGGATGGCGCGTGAGTTGGCACCAGCCAGCGGTGGAGGCAGAGACTCAGAGGTCAGGGATCTCTCTCTCTGTCTCTGTCTCTCTCTCTCTCCCTCAGGGAGCTGAGGAGAGTAAGGTGGCGCCCCCTGCCCAGCTCGCCTACCTCTCCATGGGCCCTTCTTTCTCTGGCCGCTCCGGGAGCCCTGCGGGCTTGGGTTCAACCCCCCACACACCGCACAGGCCAAGGGCGCATGCGCGACCGCCGGGGCCTAGGGCTGGCCTGGGGGGGGGGTCCTCAGTGAAGGCCCCGCCCTCCCTCCAGGCTCTGACCCAGCTGCAGCTCTTCCATCGCCGCCCTTCTGGACTCGGCTTCAGCTGTCTCCCTCCCCTCCCCCACTCCCACTCAGCTTGCAGGCCGCTTCCCTGCCTTGAAAGCATTGCTCTGGCCCTGAGGGCCACAGACCTACTGGGCTTCAAGCTCAAGGCTCTGCCTGGGCCTGCTGCTTCGGCCAGGGGCTCATTTTTTCCTGGAAAGACAAAGCCATGGCCTCACCACACGCCTGCACTTTGCCACGGCAGGCAGCCCAGATGTAGGAAAGGCTCTGTGGAGTCAGAAGTGCCGAGACAGGCAGATGGCACCAGAGGGTTTGGGGGCCAGGGCGCAACTGGGCTAGCCCCTCCTCCCGGGAGTCGGGGAGGCCCGGCCTTCCTAGTGCCCAGGCCACGGCTCCGGGGAGAAACCCGCCATGGAGGGCACGCGGGAGGCCCTCTGCCTGAGGTGGCAGGTGTCACGCCAGGGCCACTGCAAGCCTGGCTCGGCTTGCCTGCTTTCTCCAAAGGAGGCTGGCCGACCAGCCGAACCTGGCACCTGGGCCAGGCCCCTTCCAAGGGGACGAGTTCCAGAGGCTAGAGCCCTGGGGGCGGCTGCCAAGTCTCCTGGGGCGTGTGCTGGGCCCCCGTCAGAGGAGGAAGCAGCCTGGTAAACGGTGTGCCAGGCCTGAGATCTGGAGGCCTCCCACAGCCGGGTCCCTGTCCTGCCCAGGGCCCCCGAGGGAGGACGATGGTCCGGCAGTGGCGAGCGGGCTGGGGCTGGCGCCGAGCCTGCCCTTGGATGCCCCGGGGAAGGGCGCCGGGGGATGGGCTGCCCCTGGCCAGGTCTGAGGGACCGACCCAGCTCGGGGCTGTCGGGGGCAGAGAGAGAACCCCCCTCCGCCCTTTCCCTTCAGGTTCTTAGGGCTGGCCAAATCCTTCCCAAGACAGCTTGTCTGGAGAAAATCAGACCCAGCTGAAGAACATGTTTCCATGGGGGAAACCCGGGAAACTGAGTCTCCCCACACAATAGCAGAGATTCTCATCTTGCATCCTCTCCTGAGCTAATGACAAAGGTGGATGTCCCGGGTGGGCCTGTGGAATGGGAGAGGGGAGGAAGTCTATTGTCATGCAGAGGGACATGGAAAGACTTGTCTGAAGCTTATCCCCTGCACTGGGGTCAGGTCGGGAAGGGACGGCACAGAGGTGAGCAGGAACCAACCGGCCTCTCTGTGGTGGGGCTGGCCCCGGGGCAGGCGTGGGGGTGATGGCTGGAAGTGGGATGGCACGTGAGTTGGCACCAGCCAGCGGTGGAGGCAGAGACTCAGAGGTCAGGGATCTCTCTCTCTGTCTCTGTCTCTCTCTCTCTCCCTCAGGGAGCTGAGGAGAGTAAGGTGGCGCCCCCTGCCCAGCTCGCCTACCTCTCCATGGGCCCTTCTTTCTCTGGCCGCTCCGGGAGCCCTGCGGGCTTGGGTTCAACCCCCCACACACCGCACAGGCCAAGGGCGCATGCGCGACACCCGGGGCCTAGGGCTGGCCTCGGGGGGGGGGGGGTCCTCAGTGAAGGCCCCGCCCTCCCTCCAGGCTCTGACCCAGCTGCAGCTCTTCCATCGCCGCCCTTCTGGACTCGGCTTCAGCTGTCTCCCTCCCCTCCCCCACTCCCACTCAGCTTGCAGGCCGCTTCCCTGCCTTGAAAGCATTGCTCTGGCCCTGAGGGCCACAGACCTACTGGGCTTCAAGCTCAAGGCTCTGCCTGGGCCTGCTGCTTCGGCCAGGGGCTCATTTTTTCCTGGGAAGACAAAGCCATGGCCTCACCCCACGCCTGCACTTTGCCACGGCAGGCAGCCCAGATGTAGGAAAGGCTCTGTGGAGTCAGAAGTGCTGAGACAGGCAGATGGCACCAGAGGGTTTGGGGGCCAGGGCGCAACTGGGCTAGCCCCTCCTCCCGGGAGTCGGGGAGGCCCGGCCTTCCTAGTGCCCAGGCCACGGCTCCGTGGAGAAACCCGCCATGGAGGGCACGCGGGAGGCCCTCTGCCTGAGGTGGCAGGTGTCACGCCAGGGCCACTGCAAGCCTGGCTCGGCTTGCCTGCTTTCTCCAAAGGAGGCTGGCCGACCAGCCGAACCTGGCACCTGGGCCAGGCCCCTTCCAAGGGGACGAGTTCCAGAGGCTAGAGCCCTGGGGGCGGCTGCCAAGTCTCCTGGGGCGTGTGCTGGGCCCCCGTCAGAGGAGGAAGCAGCCTGGTAAACGGTGTGCCAGGCCTGAGATCTGGCGGCCTCCCACAGCCGGGTCCCTGTCCTGCCCAGGCCCCCCCGAGGGAGGACGATGGTCAGGCAGTGGCGAGCGGGCTGGGGCTGGCACCGAGCCTGCCCTTGGATGCCCCGGGGAAGGGCGCCGGGGGATGGGCTGCCCCTGGCCAGGTCTGAGGGACCGACCCAGCTCGGGGCTGTCGGGGGCAGAGAGAGAACCCCCCTCCGCCCTTTCCCTTCAGGTTCTTAGGGCTGGCCAAATCCTTCCCAAGACAGCTTGTCTGGAGAAAATCAGACCCAGCTGAAGAACATGTGTCCATGGGGGAAACCCGGGAAACTGAGTCTCCCCACACAATAGCAGGGATTCTCATCTTGCATCCTCTCCTGAGCTAATGACAAAGGTGGATGTCCCGGGTGGGCCTGTGGAATGGGAGAGGGGAGGAAGTCTATTGTCATGCAGAGGGACATGGAAAGACTTGTCTGAAGCTTATCCCCTGCACTGGGGTCAGGTCGGGAAGGGACGGCACAGAGGTGAGCAGGAACCAACCGGCCTCTCTGTGGTGGGGCTGGCCCCGGGGCAGGCGTGGGGGTGATGGCTGGAAGTGGGATGGCGCGTGAGTTGGCACCAGCCAGCGGTGGAGGCAGAGACTCAGAGGTCAGGGATCTCTCTCTCTGTCTCTGTCTCTCTCTCTCTCCCTCAGGGAGCTGAGGAGAGTAAGGTGGCGCCCCCTGCCCAGCTCGCCTACCTCTCCATGGGCCCTTCTTTCTCTGGCCGCTCCGGGAGCCCTGCGGGCTTGGGTTCAACCCCCCACACACCGCACAGGCCAAGGGCGCATGCGCGACCGCCGGGGCCTAGGGCTGGCCTGGGGGGGGGGTCCTCAGTGAAGGCCCCGCCCTCCCTCCAGGCTCTGACCCAGCTGCAGCTCTTCCATCGCCGCCCTTCTGGACTCGGCTTCAGCTGTCTCCCTCCCCTCCCCCACTCCCACTCAGCTTGCAGGCCGCTTCCCTGCCTTGAAAGCATTGCTCTGGCCCTGAGGGCCACAGACCTACTGGGCTTCAAGCTCAAGGCTCTGCCTGGGCCTGCTGCTTCGGCCAGGGGCTCATTTTTTCCTGGAAAGACAAAGCCATGGCCTCACCACACGCCTGCACTTTGCCACGGCAGGCAGCCCAGATGTAGGAAAGGCTCTGTGGAGTCAGAAGTGCCGAGACAGGCAGATGGCACCAGAGGGTTTGGGGGCCAGGGCGCAACTGGGCTAGCCCCTCCTCCCGGGAGTCGGGGAGGCCCGGCCTTCCTAGTGCCCAGGCCACGGCTCCGGGGAGAAACCCGCCATGGAGGGCACGCGGGAGGCCCTCTGCCTGAGGTGGCAGGTGTCACGCCAGGGCCACTGCAAGCCTGGCTCGGCTTGCCTGCTTTCTCCAAAGGAGGCTGGCCGACCAGCCGAACCTGGCACCTGGGCCAGGCCCCTTCCAAGGGGACGAGTTCCAGAGGCTAGAGCCCTGGGGGCGGCTGCCAAGTCTCCTGGGGCGTGTGCTGGGCCCCCGTCAGAGGAGGAAGCAGCCTGGTAAACGGTGTGCCAGGCCTGAGATCTGGAGGCCTCCCACAGCCGGGTCCCTGTCCTGCCCAGGGCCCCCGAGGGAGGACGATGGTCCGGCAGTGGCGAGCGGGCTGGGGCTGGCGCCGAGCCTGCCCTTGGATGCCCCGGGGAAGGGCGCCGGGGGATGGGCTGCCCCTGGCCAGGTCTGAGGGACCGACCCAGCTCGGGGCTGTCGGGGGCAGAGAGAGAACCCCCCTCCGCCCTTTCCCTTCAGGTTCTTAGGGCTGGCCAAATCCTTCCCAAGACAGCTTGTCTGGAGAAAATCAGACCCAGCTGAAGAACATGTTTCCATGGGGGAAACCCGGGAAACTGAGTCTCCCCACACAATAGCAGAGATTCTCATCTTGCATCCTCTCCTGAGCTAATGACAAAGGTGGATGTCCCGGGTGGGCCTGTGGAATGGGAGAGGGGAGGAAGTCTATTGTCATGCAGAGGGACATGGAAAGACTTGTCTGAAGCTTATCCCCTGCACTGGGGTCAGGTCGGGAAGGGACGGCACAGAGGTGAGCAGGAACCAACCGGCCTCTCTGTGGTGGGGCTGGCCCCGGGGCAGGCGTGGGGGTGATGGCTGGAAGTGGGATGGCACGTGAGTTGGCACCAGCCAGCGGTGGAGGCAGAGACTCAGAGGTCAGGGATCTCTCTCTCTGTCTCTGTCTCTCTCTCTCTCCCTCAGGGAGCTGAGGAGAGTAAGGTGGCGCCCCCTGCCCAGCTCGCCTACCTCTCCATGGGCCCTTCTTTCTCTGGCCGCTCCGGGAGCCCTGCGGGCTTGGGTTCAACCCCCCACACACCGCACAGGCCAAGGGCGCATGCGCGACACCCGGGGCCTAGGGCTGGCCTCGGGGGGGGGGGGGGGGTCCTCAGTGAAGGCCCCGCCCTCCCTCCAGGCTCTGACCCAGCTGCAGCTCTTCCATCGCCGCCCTTCTGGACTCGGCTTCAGCTGTCTCCCTCCCCTCCCCCACTCCCACTCAGCTTGCAGGCCGCTTCCCTGCCTTGAAAGCATTGCTCTGGCCCTGAGGGCCACAGACCTACTGGGCTTCAAGCTCAAGGCTCTGCCTGGGCCTGCTGCTTCGGCCAGGGGCTCATTTTTTCCTGGAAAGACAAAGCCATGGCCTCACCCCACGCCTGCACTTTGCCACGGCAGGCAGCCCAGATGTAGGAAAGGCTCTGTGGAGTCAGAAGTGCTGAGACAGGCAGATGGCACCAGAGGGTTTGGGGGCCAGGGCGCAACTGGGCTAGCCCCTCCTCCCGGGAGTCGGGGAGGCCCGGCCTTCCTAGTGCCCAGGCCACGGCTCCGTGGAGAAACCCGCCATGGAGGGCACGCGGGAGGCCCTCTGCCTGAGGTGGCAGGTGTCACGCCAGGGCCACTGCAAGCCTGGCTCGGCTTGCCTGCTTTCTCCAAAGGAGGCTGGCCGACCAGCCGAACCTGGCACCTGGGCCAGGCCCCTTCCAAGGGGACGAGTTCCAGAGGCTAGAGCCCTGGGGGCGGCTGCCAAGTCTCCTGGGGCGTGTGCTGGGCCCCCGTCAGAGGAGGAAGCAGCCTGGTAAACGGTGTGCCAGGCCTGAGATCTGGCGGCCTCCCACAGCCGGGTCCCTGTCCTGCCCAGGCCCCCCCGAGGGAGGACGATGGTCAGGCAGTGGCGAGCGGGCTGGGGCTGGCACCGAGCCTGCCCTTGGATGCCCCGGGGAAGGGCGCCGGGGGATGGGCTGCCCCTGGCCAGGTCTGAGGGACCGACCCAGCTCGGGGCTGTCGGGGGCAGAGAGAGAACCCCCCTCCGCCCTTTCCCTTCAGGTTCTTAGGGCTGGCCAAATCCTTCCCAAGACAGCTTGTCTGGAGAAAATCAGACCCAGCTGAAGAACATGTGTCCATGGGGGAAACCCGGGAAACTGAGTCTCCCCACACAATAGCAGGGATTCTCATCTTGCATCCTCTCCTGAGCTAATGACAAAGGTGGATGTCCCGGGTGGGCCTGTGGAATGGGAGAGGGGAGGAAGTCTATTGTCATGCAGAGGGACATGGAAAGACTTGTCTGAAGCTTATCCCCTGCACTGGGGTCAGGTCGGGAAGGGACGGCACAGAGGTGAGCAGGAACCAACCGGCCTCTCTGTGGTGGGGCTGGCCCCGGGGCAGGCGTGGGGGTGATGGCTGGAAGTGGGATGGCGCGTGAGTTGGCACCAGCCAGCGGTGGAGGCAGAGACTCAGAGGTCAGGGATCTCTCTCTCTGTCTCTGTCTCTCTCTCTCTCCCTCAGGGAGCTGAGGAGAGTAAGGTGGCGCCCCCTGCCCAGCTCGCCTACCTCTCCATGGGCCCTTCTTTCTCTGGCCGCTCCGGGAGCCCTGCGGGCTTGGGTTCAACCCCCCACACACCGCACAGGCCAAGGGCGCATGCGCGACCGCCGGGGCCTAGGGCTGGCCTGGGGGGGGGGTCCTCAGTGAAGGCCCCGCCCTCCCTCCAGGCTCTGACCCAGCTGCAGCTCTTCCATCGCCGCCCTTCTGGACTCGGCTTCAGCTGTCTCCCTCCCCTCCCCCACTCCCACTCAGCTTGCAGGCCGCTTCCCTGCCTTGAAAGCATTGCTCTGGCCCTGAGGGCCACAGACCTACTGGGCTTCAAGCTCAAGGCTCTGCCTGGGCCTGCTGCTTCGGCCAGGGGCTCATTTTTTCCTGGAAAGACAAAGCCATGGCCTCACCACACGCCTGCACTTTGCCACGGCAGGCAGCCCAGATGTAGGAAAGGCTCTGTGGAGTCAGAAGTGCCGAGACAGGCAGATGGCACCAGAGGGTTTGGGGGCCAGGGCGCAACTGGGCTAGCCCCTCCTCCCGGGAGTCGGGGAGGCCCGGCCTTCCTAGTGCCCAGGCCACGGCTCCGGGGAGAAACCCGCCATGGAGGGCACGCGGGAGGCCCTCTGCCTGAGGTGGCAGGTGTCACGCCAGGGCCACTGCAAGCCTGGCTCGGCTTGCCTGCTTTCTCCAAAGGAGGCTGGCCGACCAGCCGAACCTGGCACCTGGGCCAGGCCCCTTCCAAGGGGACGAGTTCCAGAGGCTAGAGCCCTGGGGGCGGCTGCCAAGTCTCCTGGGGCGTGTGCTGGGCCCCCGTCAGAGGAGGAAGCAGCCTGGTAAACGGTGTGCCAGGCCTGAGATCTGGAGGCCTCCCACAGCCGGGTCCCTGTCCTGCCCAGGGCCCCCGAGGGAGGACGATGGTCCGGCAGTGGCGAGCGGGCTGGGGCTGGCGCCGAGCCTGCCCTTGGATGCCCCGGGGAAGGGCGCCGGGGGATGGGCTGCCCCTGGCCAGGTCTGAGGGACCGACCCAGCTCGGGGCTGTCGGGGGCAGAGAGAGAACCCCCCTCCGCCCTTTCCCTTCAGGTTCTTAGGGCTGGCCAAATCCTTCCCAAGACAGCTTGTCTGGAGAAAATCAGACCCAGCTGAAGAACATGTTTCCATGGGGGAAACCCGGGAAACTGAGTCTCCCCACACAATAGCAGAGATTCTCATCTTGCATCCTCTCCTGAGCTAATGACAAAGGTGGATGTCCCGGGTGGGCCTGTGGAATGGGAGAGGGGAGGAAGTCTATTGTCATGCAGAGGGACATGGAAAGACTTGTCTGAAGCTTATCCCCTGCACTGGGGTCAGGTCGGGAAGGGACGGCACAGAGGTGAGCAGGAACCAACCGGCCTCTCTGTGGTGGGGCTGGCCCCGGGGCAGGCGTGGGGGTGATGGCTGGAAGTGGGATGGCACGTGAGTTGGCACCAGCCAGCGGTGGAGGCAGAGACTCAGAGGTCAGGGATCTCTCTCTCTGTCTCTGTCTCTCTCTCTCTCCCTCAGGGAGCTGAGGAGAGTAAGGTGGCGCCCCCTGCCCAGCTCGCCTACCTCTCCATGGGCCCTTCTTTCTCTGGACGCTCCGGGAGCCCTGCGGGCTTGGGTTCAACCCCCCACACACCGCACAGGCCAAGGGCGCATGCGCGACCGCCGGGGCCTAGGGCTGGCCTCGGGGGGGGGGGGGGGGTCCTCAGTGAAGGCCCCGCCCTCCCTCCAGGCTCTGACCCAGCTGCAGCTCTTCCATCGCCGCCCTTCTGGACTCGGCTTCAGCTGTCTCCCTCCCCTCCCCCACTCCCACTCAGCTTGCAGGCCGCTTCCCTGCCTTGAAAGCATTGCTCTGGCCCTGAGGGCCACAGACCTACTGGGCTTCAAGCTCAAGGCTCTGCCTGGGCCTGCTGCTTCGGCCAGGGGCTCATTTTTTCCTGGAAAGACAAAGCCATGGCCTCACCCCACGCCTGCACTTTGCCACGGCAGGCAGCCCAGATGTAGGAAAGGCTCTGTGGAGTCAGAAGTGCTGAGACAGGCAGATGGCACCAGAGGGTTTGGGGGCCAGGGCGCAACTGGGCTAGCCCCTCCTCCCGGGAGTCGGGGAGGCCCGGCCTTCCTAGTGCCCAGGCCACGGCTCCGTGGAGAAACCCGCCATGGAGGGCACGCGGGAGGCCCTCTGCCTGAGGTGGCAGGTGTCACGCCAGGGCCACTGCAAGCCTGGCTCGGCTTGCCTGCTTTCTCCAAAGGAGGCTGGCCGACCAGCCGAACCTGGCACCTGGGCCAGGCCCCTTCCAAGGGGACGAGTTCCAGAGGCTAGAGCCCTGGGGGCGGCTGCCAAGTCTCCTGGGGCGTGTGCTGGGCCCCCGTCAGAGGAGGAAGCAGCCTGGTAAACGGTGTGCCAGGCCTGAGATCTGGAGGCCTCCCACACCCGGGTCCCTGTCCTGCCCAGGCCCCCCCGAGGGAGGACGATGGTCAGGCAGTGGCGAGCGGGCTGGGGCTGGCACCGAGCCTGCCCTTGGATGCCCCGGGGAAGGGCGCCGGGGGATGGGCTGCCCCTGGCCAGGTCTGAGGGACCGACCCAGCTCGGGGCTGTCGGGGGCAGAGAGAGAACCCCCCTCCGCCCTTTCCCTTCAGGTTCTTAGGGCTGGCCAAATCCTTCCCAAGACAGCTTGTCTGGAGAAAATCAGACCCAGCTGAAGAACATGTGTCCATGGGGGAAACCCGGGAAACTGAGTCTCCCCACACAATAGCAGGGATTCTCATCTTGCATCCTCTCCTGAGCTAATGACAAAGGTGGAAGTCCCGGGTGGGCCTGTGGAATGGGAGAGGGGAGGAAGTCTATTGTCATGCAGAGGGACATGGAAAGACTTGTCTGAAGCTTATCCCCTGCACTGGGGTCAGGTCGGGAAGGGACGGCACAGAGGTGAGCAGGAACCAACCGGCCTCTCTGTGGTGGGGCTGGCCCCGGGGCAGGCGTGGGGGTGATGGCTGGAAGTGGGATGGCGCGTGAGTTGGCACCAGCCAGCGGTGGAGGCAGAGACTCAGAGGTCAGGGATCTCTCTCTCTGTCTCTGTCTCTCTCTCTCTCCCTCAGGGAGCTGAGGAGAGTAAGGTGGCGCCCCCTGCCCAGCTCGCCTACCTCTCCATGGGCCCTTCTTTCTCTGGCCGCTCCGGGAGCCCTGCGGGCTTGGGTTCAACCCCCCACACACCGCACAGGCCAAGGGCGCATGCGCGACCGCCGGGGCCTAGGGCTGGCCTGGGGGGGGGGTCCTCAGTGAAGGCCCCGCCCTCCCTCCAGGCTCTGACCCAGCTGCAGCTCTTCCATCGCCGCCCTTCTGGACTCGGCTTCAGCTGTCTCCCTCCCCTCCCCCACTCCCACTCAGCTTGCAGGCCGCTTCCCTGCCTTGAAAGCATTGCTCTGGCCCTGAGGGCCACAGACCTACTGGGCTTCAAGCTCAAGGCTCTGCCTGGGCCTGCTGCTTCGGCCAGGGGCTCATTTTTTCCTGGAAAGACAAAGCCATGGCCTCACCCCACGCCTGCACTTTGCCACGGCAGGCAGCCCAGATGTAGGAAAGGCTCTGTGGAGTCAGAAGTGCCGAGACAGGCAGATGGCACCAGAGGGTTTGGGGGCCAGGGCGCAACTGGGCTAGCCCCTCCTCCCGGGAGTCGGGGAGGCCCGGCCTTCCTAGTGCCCAGGCCACGGCTCCGGGGAGAAACCCGCCATGGAGGGCACGCGGGAGGCCCTCTGCCTGAGGTGGCAGGTGTCACGCCAGGGCCACTGCAAGCCTGGCTCGGCTTGCCTGCTTTCTCCAAAGGAGGCTGGCCGACCAGCCGAACCTGGCACCTGGGCCAGGCCCCTTCCAAGGGGACGAGTTCCAGAGGCTAGAGCCCTGGGGGCGGCTGCCAAGTCTCCTGGGGCGTGTGCTGGGCCCCCGTCAGAGGAGGAAGCAGCCTGGTAAACGGTGTGCCAGGCCTGAGATCTGGAGGCCTCCCACAGCCGGGTCCCTGTCCTGCCCAGGGCCCCCGAGGGAGGACGATGGTCCGGCAGTGGCGAGCGGGCTGGGGCTGGCGCCGAGCCTGCCCTTGGATGCCCCGGGGAAGGGCGCCGGGGGATGGGCTGCCCCTGGCCAGGTCTGAGGGACCGACCCAGCTCGGGGCTGTCGGGGGCAGAGAGAGAACCCCCCTCCGCCCTTTCCCTTCAGGTTCTTAGGGCTGGCCAAATCCTTCCCAAGACAGCTTGTCTGGAGAAAATCAGACCCAGCTGAAGAACATGTTTCCATGGGGGAAACCCGGGAAACTGAGTCTCCCCACACAATAGCAGAGATTCTCATCTTGCATCCTCTCCTGAGCTAATGACAAAGGTGGATGTCCCGGGTGGGCCTGTGGAATGGGAGAGGGGAGGAAGTCTATTGTCATGCAGAGGGACATGGAAAGACTTGTCTGAAGCTTATCCCCTGCACTGGGGTCAGGTCGGGAAGGGACGGCACAGAGGTGAGCAGGAACCAACCGGCCTCTCTGTGGTGGGGCTGGCCCCGGGGCAGGCGTGGGGGTGATGGCTGGAAGTGGGATGGCACGTGAGTTGGCACCAGCCAGCGGTGGAGGCAGAGACTCAGAGGTCAGGGATCTCTCTCTCTGTCTCTGTCTCTCTCTCTCTCCCTCAGGGAGCTGAGGAGAGTAAGGTGGCGCCCCCTGCCCAGCTCGCCTACCTCTCCATGGGCCCTTCTTTCTCTGGCCGCTCCGGGAGCCCTGCGGGCTTGGGTTCAACCCCCCACACACCGCACAGGCCAAGGGCGCATGCGCGACCGCCGGGGCCTAGGGCTGGCCTCGGGGGGGGGGGGGGTCCTCAGTGAAGGCCCCGCCCTCCCTCCAGGCTCTGACCCAGCTGCAGCTCTTCCATCGCCGCCCTTCTGGACTCGGCTTCAGCTGTCTCCCTCCCCTCCCCCACTCCCACTCAGCTTGCAGGCCGCTTCCCTGCCTTGAAAGCATTGCTCTGGCCCTGAGGGCCACAGACCTACTGGGCTTCAAGCTCAAGGCTCTGCCTGGGCCTGCTGCTTCGGCCAGGGGCTCATTTTTTCCTGGAAAGACAAAGCCATGGCCTCACCCCACGCCTGCACTTTGCCACGGCAGGCAGCCCAGATGTAGGAAAGGCTCTGTGGAGTCAGAAGTGCTGAGACAGGCAGATGGCACCAGAGGGTTTGGGGGCCAGGGCGCAACTGGGCTAGCCCCTCCTCCCGGGAGTCGGGGAGGCCCGGCCTTCCTAGTGCCCAGGCCACGGCTCCGTGGAGAAACCCGCCATGGAGGGCACGCGGGAGGCCCTCTGCCTGAGGTGGCAGGTGTCACGCCAGGGCCACTGCAAGCCTGGCTCGGCTTGCCTGCTTTCTCCAAAGGAGGCTGGCCGACCAGCCGAACCTGGCACCTGGGCCAGGCCCCTTCCAAGGGGACGAGTTCCAGAGGCTAGAGCCCTGGGGGCGGCTGCCAAGTCTCCTGGGGCGTGTGCTGGGCCCCCGTCAGAGGAGGAAGCAGCCTGGTAAACGGTGTGCCAGGCCTGAGATCTGGAGGCCTCCCACAGCCGGGTCCCTGTCCTGCCCAGGCCCCCCCGAGGGAGGACGATGGTCAGGCAGTGGCGAGCGGGCTGGGGCTGGCACCGAGCCTGCCCTTGGATGCCCCGGGGAAGGGCGCCGGGGGGATGGGCTGCCCCTGGCCAGGTCTGAGGGACCTACCCAGCTCGGGGCTGTCGGGGGCAGAGAGAGAACCCCCCTCCGCCCTTTCCCTTCAGGTTCTTAGGGCTGGCCAAATCCTTCCCAAGACAGCTTGTCTGGAGAAAATCAGACCCAGCTGAAGAACATGTGTCCATGGGGGAAACCCGGGAAACTGAGTCTCCCCACACAATAGCAGGGATTCTCATTTTGCATCCTCTCCTGAGCTAATGACAAAGGTGGATGTCCCGGGTGGGCCTGTGGAATGGGAGAGGGGAGGAAGTCTATTGTCATGCAGAGGGACATGGAAAGACTTGTCTGAAGCTTATCCCCTGCACTGGGGTCAGGTCGGGAAGGGACGGCACAGAGGTGAGCAGGAACCAACCGGCCTCTCTGTGGTGGGGCTGGCCCCGGGGCAGGCGTGGGGGTGATGGCTGGAAGTGGGATGGCGCGTGAGTTGGCACCAGCCAGCGGTGGAGGCAGAGACTCAGAGGTCAGGGATCTCTCTCTCTGTCTCTGTCTCTCTCTCTCTCCCTCAGGGAGCTGAGGAGAGTAAGGTGGCGCCCCCTGCCCAGCTCGCCTACCTCTCCATGGGCCCTTCTTTCTCTGGCCGCTCCGGGAGCCCTGCGGGCTTGGGTTCAACCCCCCACACACCGCACAGGCCAAGGGCGCATGCGCGACCGCCGGGGCCTAGGGCTGGCCTGGGGGGGGGGTCCTCAGTGAAGGCCCCGCCCTCCCTCCAGGCTCTGACCCAGCTGCAGCTCTTCCATCGCCGCCCTTCTGGACTCGGCTTCAGCTGTCTCCCTCCCCTCCCCCACTCCCACTCAGCTTGCAGGCCGCTTCCCTGCCTTGAAAGCATTGCTCTGGCCCTGAGGGCCACAGACCTACTGGGCTTCAAGCTCAAGGCTCTGCCTGGGCCTGCTGCTTCGGCCAGGGGCTCATTTTTTCCTGGAAAGACAAAGCCATGGCCTCACCCCACGCCTGCACTTTGCCACGGCAGGCAGCCCAGATGTAGGAAAGGCTCTGTGGAGTCAGAAGTGCTGAGACAGGCAGATGGCACCAGAGGGTTTGGGGGCCAGGGCGCAACTGGGCTAGCCCCTCCTCCCGGGAGTCGGGGAGGCCCGGCCTTCCTAGTGCCCAGGCCACGGCTCCGTGGAGAAACCCGCCATGGAGGGCACGCGGGAGGCCCTCTGCCTGAGGTGGCAGGTGTCACGCCAGGGCCACTGCAAGCCTGGCTCGGCTTGCCTGCTTTCTCCAAAGGAGGCTGGCCGACCAGCCGAACCTGGCACCTGGGCCAGGCCCCTTCCAAGGGGACGAGTTCCAGAGGCTAGAGCCCTGGGGGCGGCTGCCAAGTCTCCTGGGGCGTGTGCTGGGCCCCCGTCAGAGGAGGAAGCAGCCTGGTAAACGGTGTGCCAGGCCTGAGATCTGGAGGCCTCCCACAGCCGGGTCCCTGTCCTGCCCAGGCCCCCCCGAGGGAGGACGATGGTCAGGCAGTGGCGAGCGGGCTGGGGCTGGCACCGAGCCTGCCCTTGGATGCCCCGGGGAAGGGCGCCGGGGGATGGGCTGCCCCTGGCCAGGTCTGAGGGACCGACCCAGCTCGGGGCTGTCGGGGGCAGAGAGAGAACCCCCCTCCGCCCTTTCCCTTCAGGTTCTTAGGGCTGGCCAAATCCTTCCCAAGACAGCTTGTCTGGAGAAAATCAGACCCAGCTGAAGAACATGTGTCCATGGGGGAAACCCGGGAAACTGAGTCTCCCCACACAATAGCAGGGATTCTCATCTTGCATCCTCTCCTGAGCTAATGACAAAGGTGGATGTCCCGGGTGGGCCTGTGGAATGGGAGAGGGGAGGAAGTCTATTGTCATGCAGAGGGACATGGAAAGACTTGTCTGAAGCTTATCCCCTGCACTGGGGTCAGGTCGGGAAGGGACGGCACAGAGGTGAGCAGGAACCAACCGGCCTCTCTGTGGTGGGGCTGGCCCCGGGGCAGGCGTGGGGGTGATGGCTGGAAGTGGGATGGCGCGTGAGTTGGCACCAGCCAGCGGTGGAGGCAGAGACTCAGAGGTCAGGGATCTCTCTCTCTGTCTCTGTCTCTCTCTCTCTACCTCAGGGAGCTGAGGAGAGTAAGGTGGCGCCCCCTGCCCAGCTCGCCTACCTCTCCATGGGCCCTTCTTTCTCTGGCCGCTCCGGGAGCCCTGCGGGCTTGGGTTCAACCCCCCACACACCGCACAGGCCAAGGGCGCATGCGCGACCGCCGGGGCCTAGGGCTGGCCTGGGGGGGGGGTCCTCAGTGAAGGCCCCGCCCTCCCTCCAGGCTCTGACCCAGCTGCAGCTCTTCCATCGCCGCCCTTCTGGACTCGGCTTCAGCTGTCTCCCTCCCCTCCCCCACTCCCACTCAGCTTGCAGGCCGCTTCCCTGCCTTGAAAGCATTGCTCTGGCCCTGAGGGCCACAGACCTACTGGGCTTCAAGCTCAAGGCTCTGCCTGGGCCTGCTGCTTCGGCCAGGGGCTCATTTTTTCCTGGAAAGACAAAGCCATGGCCTCACCCCACGCCTGCACTTTGCCACGGCAGGCAGCCCAGATGTAGGAAAGGCTCTGTGGAGTCAGAAGTGCCGAGACAGGCAGATGGCACCAGAGGGTTTGGGGGCCAGGGCGCAACTGGGCTAGCCCCTCCTCCCGGGAGTCGGGGAGGCCCGGCCTTCCTAGTGCCCAGGCCACGGCTCCGGGGAGAAACCCGCCATGGAGGGCACGCGGGAGGCCCTCTGCCTGAGGTGGCAGGTGTCACGCCAGGGCCACTGCAAGCCTGGCTCGGCTTGCCTGCTTTCTCCAAAGGAGGCTGGCCGACCAGCCGAACCTGGCACCTGGGCCAGGCCCCTTCCAAGGGGACGAGTTCCAGAGGCTAGAGCCCTGGGGGCGGCTGCCAAGTCTCCTGGGGCGTGTGCTGGGCCCCCGTCAGAGGAGGAAGCAGCCTGGTAAACGGTGTGCCAGGCCTGAGATCTGGAGGCCTCCCACAGCCGGGTCCCTGTCCTGCCCAGGGCCCCCGAGGGAGGACGATGGTCCGGCAGTGGCGAGCGGGCTGGGGCTGGCGCCGAGCCTGCCCTTGGATGCCCCGGGGAAGGGCGCCGGGGGATGGGCTGCCCCTGGCCAGGTCTGAGGGACCGACCCAGCTCGGGGCTGTCGGGGGCAGAGAGAGAACCCCCCTCCGCCCTTTCCCTTCAGGTTCTTAGGGCTGGCCAAATCCTTCCCAAGACAGCTTGTCTGGAGAAAATCAGACCCAGCTGAAGAACATGTTTCCATGGGGGAAACCCGGGAAACTGAGTCTCCCCACACAATAGCAGAGATTCTCATCTTGCATCCTCTCCTGAGCTAATGACAAAGGTGGATGTCCCGGGTGGGCCTGTGGAATGGGAGAGGGGAGGAAGTCTATTGTCATGCAGAGGGACATGGAAAGACTTGTCTGAAGCTTATCCCCTGCACTGGGGTCAGGTCGGGAAGGGACGGCACAGAGGTGAGCAGGAACCAACCGGCCTCTCTGTGGTGGGGCTGGCCCCGGGGCAGGCGTGGGGGTGATGGCTGGAAGTGGGATGGCGCGTGAGTTGGCACCAGCCAGCGGTGGAGGCAGAGACTCAGAGGTCAGGGATCTCTCTCTCTGTCTCTGTCTCTCTCTCTCTCCCTCAGGGAGCTGAGGAGAGTAAGGTGGCGCCCCCTGCCCAGCTCGCCTACCTCTCCATGGGCCCTTCTTTCTCTGGCCGCTCCGGGAGCCCTGCGGGCTTGGGTTCAACCCCCCACACACCGCACAGGCCAAGGGCGCATGCGCGACCGCCGGGGCCTAGGGCTGGCCTGGGGGGGGGTCCTCAGTGAAGGCCCCGCCCTCCCTCCAGGCTCTGACCCAGCTGCAGCTCTTCCATCGCCGCCCTTCTGGACTCGGCTTCAGCTGTCTCCCTCCCCTCCCCCACTCCCACTCAGCTTGCAGGCCGCTTCCCTGCCTTGAAAGCATTGCTCTGGCCCTGAGGGCCGCAGACCTACTGGGCTTCAAGCTCAAGGCTCTGCCTGGGCCTGCTGCTTCGGCCAGGGGCTCATTTTTTCCTGGAAAGACAAAGCCATGGCCTCACCCCACGCCTGCACTTTGCCACGGCAGGCAGCCCAGATGTAGGAAAGGCTCTGTGGAGTCAGAAGTGCCGAGACAGGCAGATGGCACCAGAGGGTTTGGGGGCCAGGGCGCAACTGGGCTAGCCCCTCCTCCCGGGAGTCGGGGAGGCCCGGCCTTCCTAGTGCCCAGGCCACGGCTCCGGGGAGAAACCCGCCATGGAGGGCACGCGGGAGGCCCTCTGCCTGAGGTGGCAGGTGTCACGCCAGGGCCACTGCAAGCCTGGCTCGGCTTGCCTGCTTTCTCCAAAGGAGGCTGGCCGACCAGCCGAACCTGGCACCTGGGCCAGGCCCCTTCCAAGGGGACGAGTTCCAGAGGCTAGAGCCCTGGGCGCGGCTGACAAGTCTCCTGGGGCGTGTGCTGGGCCCCCGTCAGAGGAGGAAGCAGCCTGGTAAACGGTGTGCCAGGCCTGAGATCTGGAGGCCTCCCACAGCCGGGTCCCTGTCCTGCCCAGGCCCCCCGAGGGAGGACGATGGTCCGGCAGTGGCGAGCGGGCTGGGGCTGGCGCCGAGCCTGCCCTTGGATGCCCCGGGGAAGGGCGCCGGGCGATGGGCTGCCCCTGGCCTGGTCTGAGGGACCGACCCAGCTCGGGGCTGTCGGGGGCAGAGAGAGAACCCCCCTCCGCCCTTTCCCTTCAGGTTCTTAGGGCTGGCCAAATCCTTCCCAAGACAGCTTGTCTGGAGAAAATCAGACCCAGCTGAAGAACATGTGTCCATGGGGGAAACCCGGGAAACTGAGTCTCCCCACACAATAGCAGAGATTCTCATCTTGCATCCTCTCCTGAGCTAATGACAAAGGTGGATGTCCCGGGTGGGCCTGTGGAATGGGAGAGGGGAGGAAGTCTATTGTCATGCAGAGGGACATGGAAAGACTTGTCTGAAGCTTATCCCCTGCACTGGGGTCAGGTCGGGAAGGGACGGCACAGAGGTGAGCAGGAACCAACCGGCCTCTCTGTGGTGGGGCTGGCCCCGGGGCAGGCGTGGGGGTGATGGCTGGAAGTGGGATGGCGCGTGAGTTGGCACCAGCCAGCGGTGGAGGCAGAGACTCAGAGGTCAGGGATCTCTCTCTCTGTCTCTGTCTCTCTCTCTCTCCCTCAGGGAGCTGAGGAGAGTAAGGTGGCGCCCCCTGCCCAGCTCGCCTACCTCTCCATGGGCCCTTCTTTCTCTGGCCGCTCCGGGAGCCCTGCGGGCTTGGGTTCAACCCCCCACACACCGCACAGGCCAAGGGCGCATGCGCGACCGCCGGGGCCTAGGGCTGGCCTGGGGGGGGGGTCCTCAGTGAAGGCCCCGCCCTCCCTCCAGGCTCTGACCCAGCTGCAGCTCTTCCATCGCCGCCCTTCTGGACTCGGCTTCAGCTGTCTCCCTCCCCTCCCCCACTCCCACTCAGCTTGCAGGCCGCTTCCCTGCCTTGAAAGCATTGCTCTGGCCCTGAGGGCCACAGACCTACTGGGCTTCAAGCTCAAGGCTCTGCCTGGGCCTGCTGCTTCGGCCAGGGGCTCATTTTTTCCTGGAAAGACAAAGCCATGGCCTCACCACACGCCTGCACTTTGCCACGGCAGGCAGCCCAGATGTAGGAAAGGCTCTGTGGAGTCAGAAGTGCCGAGACAGGCAGATGGCACCAGAGGGTTTGGGGGCCAGGGCGCAACTGGGCTAGCCCCTCCTCCCGGGAGTCGGGGAGGCCCGGCCTTCCTAGTGCCCAGGCCACGGCTCCGGGGAGAAACCCGCCATGGAGGGCACGCGGGAGGCCCTCTGCCTGAGGTGGCAGGTGTCACGCCAGGGCCACTGCAAGCCTGGCTCGGCTTGCCTGCTTTCTCCAAAGGAGGCTGGCCGACCAGCCGAACCTGGCACCTGGGCCAGGCCCCTTCCAAGGGGACGAGTTCCAGAGGCTAGAGCCCTGGGGGCGGCTGCCAAGTCTCCTGGGGCGTGTGCTGGGCCCCCGTCAGAGGAGGAAGCAGCCTGGTAAACGGTGTGCCAGGCCTGAGATCTGGAGGCCTCCCACAGCCGGGTCCCTGTCCTGCCCAGGCCCCCCGAGGGAGGACGATGGTCCGGCAGTGGCGAGCGGGCTGGGGCTGGCGCCGAGCCTGACCTTGGATGCCCCGGGGAAGGGCGCCGGGCGATGGGCTGCCCCTGGCCTGGTCTGAGGGACCGACCCAGCTCGGGGCTGTCGGGGGCAGAGAGAGAACCCCCCTCCGCCCTTTCCCTTCAGGTTCTTAGGGCTGGCCAAATCCTTCCCAAGACAGCTTGTCTGGAGAAAATCAGACCCAGCTGAAGAACATGTGTCCATGGGGGAAACCCGGGAAACTGAGTCTCCCCACACAATAGCAGGGATTCTCATCTTGCATCCTCTCCTGAGCTAATGACAAAGGTGGATGTCCCGGGTGGGCCTGTGGAATGGGAGAGGGGAGGAAGTCTATTGTCATGCAGAGGGACATGGAAAGACTTGTCTGAAGCTTATCCCCTGCACTGGGGTCAGGTCGGGAAGGGACGGCACAGAGGTGAGCAGGAACCAACCGGCCTCTCTGTGGTGGGGCTGGCCCCGGGGCAGGCGTGGGGGTGATGGCTGGAAGTGGGATGGCGCGTGAGTTGGCACCAGCCAGCGGTGGAGGCAGAGACTCAGAGGTCAGGGATCTCTCTCTCTGTCTCTGTCTCTCTCTCTCTCCCTCAGGGAGCTGAGGAGAGTAAGGTGGCGCCCCCTGCCCAGCTCGCCTACCTCTCCATGGGCCCTTCTTTCTCTGGCCGCTCCGGGAGCCCTGCGGGCTTGGGTTCAACCCCCCACACACCGCACAGGCCAAGGGCGCATGCGCGACCGCCGGGGCCTAGGGCTGGCCTCGGGGGGGGGGGGGGGGTCCTCAGTGAAGGACCCGCCCTCCCTCCAGGCTCTGACCCAGCTGCAGCTCTTCCATCGCCGCCCTTCTGGACTCGGCTTCAGCTGTCTCCCTCCCCTCCCCCACTCCCACTCAGCTTGCAGGCCGCTTCCCTGCCTTGAAAGCATTGCTCTGGCCCTGAGGGCCACAGACCTACTGGGCTTCAAGCTCAAGGCTCTGCCTGGGCCTGCTGCTTCGGCCAGGGGCTCATTTTTTCCTGGAAAGACAAAGCCATGGCCTCACCCCACGCCTGCACTTTGCCACGGCAGGCAGCCCAGATGTAGGAAAGGCTCTGTGGAGTCAGAAGTGCCGAGACAGGCAGATGGCACCAGAGGGTTTGGGGTCCAGGGCGCAACTGGGCTAGCCCCTCCTCCCGGGAGTCGGGGAGGCCCGGCCTTCCTAGTGCCCAGGCCACGGCTCCGGGGAGAAACCCGCCATGGAGGGCACGCGGGAGGCCCTCTGCCTGAGGTGGCAGGTGTCACGCCAGGGCCACTGCAAGCCTGGCTCGGCTTGCCTGCTTTCTCCAAAGGAGGCTGGCCGACCAGCCGAACCTGGCACCTGGGCCAGGCCCCTTCCAAGGGGACGAGTTCCAGAGGCTAGAGCCCTGGGGGCGGCTGACAAGTCTCCTGTGGCGTGTGCTGGGCCCCCGACAGAGGAGGAAGCAGCCTGGTAAACGGTGTGCCAGGCCTGAGATCTGGAGGCCTCCCACAGCCGGGTCCCTGTCCTGCCCAGGCCCCCCGAGGGAGGACGATGGTCCGGCAGTGGCGAGCGGGCTGGGGCTGGCGCCGAGCCTGCCCTTGGATGCCCCGGGGAAGGGCGCCGGGCGATGGGCTGCCCCTGGCCTGGTCTGAGGGACCGACCCAGCTCGGGGCTGTCGGGGGCAGAGAGAGAACCCCCCTCCGCCCTTTCCCTTCAGGTTCTTAGGGCTGGCCAAATCCTTCCCAAGACAGCTTGTCTGGAGAAAATCAGACCCAGCTGAAGAACATGTGTCCATGGGGGAAACCCGGGAAACTGAGTCTCCCCACACAATAGCAGAGATTCTCATCTTGCATCCTCTCCTGAGCTAATGACAAAGGTGGATGTCCCGGGTGGGCCTGTGGAATGGGAGAGGGGAGGAAGTCTATTGTCATGCAGAGGGACATGGAAAGACTTGTCTGAAGCTTATCCCCTGCACTGGGGTCAGGTCGGGAAGGGATGGCACAGAGGTGAGCAGGAACCAACCGGCCTCTCTGTGGTGGGGCTGGCCCCGGGGCAGGCGTGGGGGTGATGGCTGGAAGTGGGATGGCGCGTGAGTTGGCACCAGCCAGCGGTGGAGGCAGAGACTCAGAGGTCAGGGATCTCTCTCTCTGTCTCTGTCTCTCTCTCTCTCCCTCAGGGAGCTGAGGAGAGTAAGGTGGCGCCCCCTGCCCAGCTCACCTACCTCTCCATGGGCCCTTCTTTCTCTGGCCGCTCCGGGAGCCCTGCGGGCTTGGGTTCAACCCCCCACACACCGCACAGGCCAAGGGCGCATGCGCGACCGCCGGGGCCTAGGGCTGGCCTCGGGGGTGGGGGGGTCCTCTGTGAAGGCCCCGCCCTCACTCCAGGCTCTGACCCAGCTGCAGCTCTTCCATCACCGCCCTTCGGGACTCGGCTTCAGCTGTCTCCCTCCCCTCCCCCACTCCCACTCAGCTTGCAGGCCGCTTCCCTGCCTTGAAAGCATTGCTCTGGCCCTGAGGGCCACAGACCTACTGGGCTTCAAGCTCAAGGCTCTGCCTGGGCCTGCTGCTTCGGCCAGGGGCTCATTTTTTCCTGGAAAGACAAAGCCATGGCCTCACCCCACGCCTGCACTTTGCCACGGCAGGCAGCCCAGATGTAGGAAAGGCTCTGTGGAGTCAGAAGTGCCGAGACAGGCAGATGGCACCAGAGGGTTTGGGGGCCAGGGCGCAACTGGGCTAGCCCCTCCTCCCGGGAGTCGGGGAGGCCCGGCCTTCCTAGTGCCCAGGCCACGGCTCCGGGGAGAAACCCGCCATGGAGGGCACGCGGGAGGCCCTCTGCCTGAGGTGGCAGGTGTCACGCCAGGGCCACTGCAAGCCTGGCTCGGCTTGCCTGCTTTCTCCAAAGGAGGCTGGCCGACCAGCCGAACCTGGCACCTGGGCCAGGCCCCTTCCAAGGGGACGAGTTCCAGAGGCTAGAGCCCTGGGGGCGGCTGCCAAGTCTCCTGGGGCGTGTGCTGGGCCCCCGTCAGAGGAGGAAGCAGCCTGGTAAACGGTGTGCCAGGCCTGAGATCTGGAGGCCTCCCACAGCCGGGTCCCTGTCCTGCCCAGGCCCCCCGAGGGAGGACGATGGTCCGGCAGTGGCGAGCGGGCTGGGGCTGGCGCCGAGCCTGCCCTTGGATGCCCCGGGGAAGGGCGCCGGGCGATGGGCTGCCCCTGGCCTGGTCTGAGGGACCGACCCAGCTCGGGGCTGTCGGGGGCAGAGAGAGAACCCCCCTCCGCCCTTTCCCTTCAGGTTCTTAGGGCTGGCCAAATCCTTCCCAAGACAGCTTGTCTGGAGAAAATCAGACCCAGCTGAAGAACATGTGTCCATGGGGGAAACCCGGGAAACTGAGTCTCCCCACACAATAGCAGGGATTCTCATCTTGCATCCTCTCCTGAGCTAATGACAAAGGTGGATGTCCCGGGTGGGCCTGTGGAATGGGAGAGGGGAGGAAGTCTATTGTCATGCAGAGGGACATGGAAAGACTTGTCTGAAGCTTATCCCCTGCACTGGGGTCAGGTCGGGAAGGGAGGGCACAGAGGTGAGCAGGAACCAACCGGCCTCTCTGTGGTGGGGCTGGCCCCGGGGCAGGCGTGGGGGTGATGGCTGGAAGTGGGATGGCGCGTGAGTTGGCACCAGCCAGCGGTGGAGGCAGAGACTCAGAGGTCAGGGATCTCTCTCTCTGTCTCTGTCTCTCTCTCTCTCCCTCAGGGAGCTGAGGAGAGTAAGGTGGCGCCCCCTGCCCAGCTCGCCTACCTCTCCATGGGCCCTTCTTTCTCTGGCCGCTCCGGGAGCCCTGCGGGCTTGGGTTCAACCCCCCACACACCGCACAGGCCAAGGGCGCATGCGCGACCGCCGGGGCCTAGGGCTGGCCTCGGGGGGGGGGGGTCCTCAGTGAAGGCCCCGCCCTCCCTCCAGGCTCTGACCCAGCTGCAGCTCTTCCATCGCCGCCCTTCTGGACTCGGCTTCAGCTGTCTCCCTCCCCTCCCCCACTCCCACTCAGCTTGCAGGCCGCTTCCCTGCCTTGAAAGCATTGCTCTGGCCCTGAGGGCCACAGACCTACTGGGCTTCAAGCTCAAGGCTCTGCCTGGGCCTGCTGCTTCGGCCAGGGGCTCATTTTTTCCTGGAAAGACAAAGCCATGGCCTCACCCCACGCCTGCACTTTGCCACGGCAGGCAGCCCAGATGTAGGAAAGGCTCTGTGGAGTCAGAAGTGCCGAGACAGGCAGATGGCACCAGAGGGTTTGGGGGCCAGGGCGCAACTGGGCTAGCCCCTCCTCCCGGGAGTCGGGGAGGCCCGGCCTTCCTAGTGCCCAGGCCACGGCTCCGGGGAGAAACCCGCCATGGAGGGCACGCGGGAGGCCCTCTGCCTGAGGTGGCAGGTGTCACGCCAGGGCCACTGCAAGCCTGGCTCGGCTTGCCTGCTTTCTCCAAAGGAGGCTGGCCGACCAGCCGAACCTGGCACCTGGGCCAGGCCCCTTCCAAGGGGACGAGTTCCAGAGGCTAGAGCCCTGGGGGCGGCTGCCAAGTCTCCTGGGGCGTGTGCTGGGCCCCCGTCAGAGGAGGAAGCAGCCTGGTAAACGGTGTGCCAGGCCTGAGATCTGGAGGCCTCCCACAGCCGGGTCCCTGTCCTGCCCAGGCCCCCCGAGGGAGGACGATGGTCAGGCAGTGGCGAGCGGGCTGGGGCTGGCGCCGAGCCTGCCCTTGGATGCCCCGGGGAAGGGCGCCGGGCGATGGGCTGCCCCTGGCCTGGTCTGAGGGACCGACCCAGCTCGGGGCTGTCGGGGGCAGAGAGAGAACCCCCCTCCGCCCTTTCCCTTCAGGTTCTTAGGGCTGGCCAAATCCTTCCCAAGACAGCTTGTCTGGAGAAAATCAGACCCAGCTGAAGAACATGTGTCCATGGGGGAAACCCGGGAAACTGAGTCTCCCCACACAATAGCAGGGATTCTCATCTTGCATCCTCTCCTGAGCTAATGACAAAGGTGGATGTCCCGGGTGGGCCTGTGGAATGGGAGAGGGGAGGAAGTCTATTGTCATGCAGAGGGACATGGAAAGACTTGTCTGAAGCTTATCCCCTGCACTGGGGTCAGGTCGGGAAGGGAGGGCACAGAGGTGAGCAGGAACCAACCGGCCTCTCTGTGGTGGGGCTGGCCCCGGGGCAGGCGTGGGGGTGATGGCTGGAAGTGGGATGGCGCGTGAGTTGGCACCAGCCAGCGGTGGAGGCAGAGACTCAGAGGTCAGGGATCTCTCTCTCTGTCTCTGTCTCTCTCTCTCTCCCTCAGGGAGCTGAGGAGAGTAAGGTGGCGCCCCCTGCCCAGCTCGCCTACCTCTCCATGGGCCCTTCTTTCTCTGGCCGCTCCGGGAGCCCTGCGGGCTTGGGTTCAACCCCCCACACACCGCACAGGCCAAGGGCGCATGCGCGACCGCCGGGGCCTAGGGCTGGCCTCGGGGGGGGGGGGGGGTCCTCAGTGAAGGCCCCGCCCTCCCTCCAGGCTCTGACCCAGCTGCAGCTCTTCCATCGCCGCCCTTCTGGACTCGGCTTCAGCTGTCTCCCTCCCCTCCCCCACTCCCACTCAGCTTGCAGGCCGCTTCCCTGCCTTGAAAGCATTGCTCTGGCCCTGAGGGCCACACACCTACTGGGCTTCAAGCTCAAGGCTCTGCCTGGGCCTGCTGCTTCGGCCAGGGGCTCATTTTTTCCTGGAAAGACAAAGCCATGGCCTCACCCCACGCCTGCACTTTGCCAAGGCAGGCAGCCCAGATGTAGGAAAGGCTCTGTGGAGTCAGAAGTGCCGAGACAGGCAGATGGCACCAGAGGGTTTGGGGGCCAGGGCGCAACTGGGCTAGCCCCTCCTCCCGGGAGTCGGGGAGGCCCGGCCTTCCTAGTGCCCAGGCCACGGCTCCGGGGAGAAACCCGCCATGGAGGGCACGCGGGAGGCCCTCTGCCTGAGGTGGCAGGTGTCACGCCAGGGCCACTGCAAGCCTGGCTCGGCTTGCCTGCTTTCTCCAAAGGAGGCTGGCCGACCAGCCGAACCTGGCACCTGGGCCAGGCCCCTTCCAAGGGGACGAGTTCCAGAGGATAGAGCCCTGGGGGCGGCTGCCAAGTCTCCTGGGGCGTGTGCTGGGCCCCCGTCAGAGGAGGAAGCAGCCTGGTAAACGGTGTGCCAGGCCTGAGATCTGGAGGCCTCCCACAGCCGGGTCCCTGTCCTGCCCAGGCCCCCCGAGGGAGGACGATGGTCCGGCAGTGGCGAGCGGGCTGGGGCTGGCGCCGAGCCTGCCCTTGGATGCCCCGGGGAAGGGCGCCGGGCGATGGGCTGCCCCTGGCCTGGTCTGAGGGACCGACCCAGCTCGGGGCTGTCGGGGGCAGAGAGAGAACCCCCCTCCGCCCTTTCCCTTCAGGTTCTTAGGGCTGGCCAAATCCTTCCCAAGACAGCTTGTCTGGAGAAAATCAGACCCAGCTGAAGAACATGTGTCCATGGGGGAAACCCGGGAAACTGAGTCTCCCCACACAATAGCAGGGATTCTCATCTTGCATCCTCTCCTGAGCTAATGACAAAGGTGGATGTCCCGGGTGGGCCTGTGGAATGGGAGAGGGGAGGAAGTCTATTGTCATGCAGAGGGACATGGAAAGACTTGTCTGAAGCTTATCCCCTGCACTGGGGTCAGGTCGGGAAGGGACGGCACAGAGGTGAGCAGGAAACAACCGGCCTCTCTGTGGTGGGGCTGGCCCCGGGGCAGGCGTGGGGGTGATGGCTGGAAGTGGGATGGCGCGTGAGTTGGCACCAGCCAGCAGTGGAGGCAGAGACTCAGAGGTCAGGGATCTCTCTCTCTGACTCTGTCTCTCTCTCTCTCCCTCAGGGAGCTGAGGAGAGTAAGGTGGCGCCCCCTGCCCAGCTCGCCTACCTCTCCATGGGCCCTTCTTTCTCTGGCCGCTCCGGGAGCCCTGCGGGCTTGGGTTCAACCCCACACACACCGCACAGGCCAAGGG
This sequence comes from Diceros bicornis minor, assembly GCF_020826845.1. Classification (NCBI taxonomy): domain Eukaryota; kingdom Metazoa; phylum Chordata; class Mammalia; order Perissodactyla; family Rhinocerotidae; genus Diceros; species Diceros bicornis. The sequence continues at coordinate 51,254 of NW_026691237.1, forward strand.
CGCATGCGCAACCGCTGGGGCCTAGGGCTGGCCTGGGGGGGGGGTCCTCAGTGAAGGCCCCGCCCTCCCTCCAGGCTCTGACCCAGCTGCAGCTCTTCCATCGCCGCCCTTCTGGACTCGGCTTCAGCTGTCTCCCTCCCCTCCCCCACTCCCACTCAGCTTGCAGGCCGCTTCCCTGCCTTGAAAGCATTGCTCTGGCCCTGAGGGCCACAGACCTACTGGGCTTCAAGCTCAAGGCTCTGCCTGGGCCTGCTGCTTCGGCCAGGGGCTCATTTTTTCCTGGAAAGACAAAGCCATGGCCTCACCCCACGCCTGCACTTTGCCACGGCAGGCAGCCCAGATGTAGGAAAGGCTCTGTGGAGTCAGAAGTGCCGAGACAGGCAGATGGCACCAGAGGGTTTGGGGGCCAGGGCGCAACTGGGCTAGCCCCTCCTCCCGGGAGTCGGGGAGGCCCGGCCTTCCTAGTGCCCAGGCCACGGCTCCGGGGAGAAACCCGCCATGGAGGGCACGCGGGAGGCCCTCTGCCTGAGGTGGCAGGTGTCACGCCAGGGCCACTGCAAGCCTGGCTCGGCTTGCCTGCTTTCTCCAAAGGAGGCTGGCCGACCAGCCGAACCTGGCACCTGGGCCAGGCCCCTTCCAAGGGGACGAGTTCCAGAGGCTAGAGCCCTGGGGGCGGCTGCCAAGTCTCCTGGGGCGTGTGCTGGGCCCCCGTCAGAGGAGGAAGCAGCCTGGTAAACGGTGTGCCAGGCCTGAGATCTGGAGGCCTCCCACAGCCGGGTCCCTGTCCTGCCCAGGCCCCCCGAGGGAGGACGATGGTCAGGCAGTGGCGAGCGGGCTGGGGCTGGCGCCGAGCCTGCCCTTGGATGCCCCGGGGAAGGGCGCCGGGCGATGGGCTGCCCCTGGCCTGGTCTGAGGGACCGACCCAGCTCGGGGCTGTCGGGGGCAGAGAGAGAACCCCCCTCCGCCCTTTCCCTTCAGGTTCTTAGGGCTGGCCAAATCCTTCCCAAGACAGCTTGTCTGGAGAAAATCAGACCCAGCTGAAGAACATGTGTCCATGGGGGAAACCCGGGAAACTGAGTCTCCCCACACAATAGCAGGGATTCTCATCTTGCATCCTCTCCTGAGCTAATGACAAAGGTGGATGTCCCGGGTGGGCCTGTGGAATGGGAGAGGGGAGGAAGTCTATTGTCATGCAGAGGGACATGGAAAGACTTGTCTGAAGCTTATCCCCTGCACTGGGGTCAGGTCGGGAAGGGAGGGCACAGAGGTGAGCAGGAACCAACCGGCCTCTCTGTGGTGGGGCTGGCCCCGGGGCAGGCGTGGGGGTGATGGCTGGAAGTGGGATGGCGCGTGAGTTGGCACCAGCCAGCGGTGGAGGCAGAGACTCAGAGGTCAGGGATCTCTCTCTCTGTCTCTGTCTCTCTCTCTCTCCCTCAGGGAGCTGAGGAGAGTAAGGTGGCGCCCCCTGCCCAGCTCGCCTACCTCTCCATGGGCCCTTCTTTCTCTGGCCGCTCCGGGAGCCCTGCGGGCTTGGGTTCAACCCCCCACACACCGCACAGGCCAAGGGCGCATGCGCGACCGCCGGGGCCTAGGGCTGGCCTCGGGGGGGGGGGGGGTCCTCAGTGAAGGCCCCGCCCTCCCTCCAGGCTCTGACCCAGCTGCAGCTCTTCCATCGCCGCCCTTCTGGACTCGGCTTCAGCTGTCTCCCTCCCCTCCCCCACTCCCACTCAGCTTGCAGGCCGCTTCCCTGCCTTGAAAGCATTGCTCTGGCCCTGAGGGCCACACACCTACTGGGCTTCAAGCTCAAGGCTCTGCCTGGGCCTGCTGCTTCGGCCAGGGGCTCATTTTTTCCTGGAAAGACAAAGCCATGGCCTCACCCCACGCCTGCACTTTGCCAAGGCAGGCAGCCCAGATGTAGGAAAGGCTCTGTGGAGTCAGAAGTGCCGAGACAGGCAGATGGCACCAGAGGGTTTGGGGGCCAGGGCGCAACTGGGCTAGCCCCTCCTCCCGGGAGTCGGGGAGGCCCGGCCTTCCTAGTGCCCAGGCCACGGCTCCGGGGAGAAACCCGCCATGGAGGGCACGCGGGAGGCCCTCTGCCTGAGGTGGCAGGTGTCACGCCAGGGCCACTGCAAGCCTGGCTCGGCTTGCCTGCTTTCTCCAAAGGAGGCTGGCCGACCAGCCGAACCTGGCACCTGGGCCAGGCCCCTTCCAAGGGGACGAGTTCCAGAGGATAGAGCCCTGGGGGCGGCTGCCAAGTCTCCTGGGGCGTGTGCTGGGCCCCCGTCAGAGGAGGAAGCAGCCTGGTAAACGGTGTGCCAGGCCTGAGATCTGGAGGCCTCCCACAGCCGGGTCCCTGTCCTGCCCAGGCCCCCCGAGGGAGGACGATGGTCCGGCAGTGGCGAGCGGGCTGGGGCTGGCGCCGAGCCTGCCCTTGGATGCCCCGGGGAAGGGCGCCGGGCGATGGGCTGCCCCTGGCCTGGTCTGAGGGACCGACCCAGCTCGGGGCTGTCGGGGGCAGAGAGAGAACCCCCCTCCGCCCTTTCCCTTCAGGTTCTTAGGGCTGGCCAAATCCTTCCCAAGACAGCTTGTCTGGAGAAAATCAGACCCAGCTGAAGAACATGTGTCCATGGGGGAAACCCGGGAAACTGAGTCTCCCCACACAATAGCAGGGATTCTCATCTTGCATCCTCTCCTGAGCTAATGACAAAGGTGGATGTCCCGGGTGGGCCTGTGGAATGGGAGAGGGGAGGAAGTCTATTGTCATGCAGAGGGACATGGAAAGACTTGTCTGAAGCTTATCCCCTGCACTGGGGTCAGGTCGGGAAGGGACGGCACAGAGGTGAGCAGGAAACAACCGGCCTCTCTGTGGTGGGGCTGGCCCCGGGGCAGGCGTGGGGGTGATGGCTGGAAGTGGGATGGCGCGTGAGTTGGCACCAGCCAGCAGTGGAGGCAGAGACTCAGAGGTCAGGGATCTCTCTCTCTGACTCTGTCTCTCTCTCTCTCCCTCAGGGAGCTGAGGAGAGTAAGGTGGCGCCCCCTGCCCAGCTCGCCTACCTCTCCATGGGCCCTTCTTTCTCTGGCCGCTCCGGGAGCCCTGCGGGCTTGGGTTCAACCCCACACACACCGCACAGGCCAAGGGCGCATGCGCAACCGCTGGGGCCTAGGGCTGGCCTGGGGGGGGGGTCCTCAGTGAAGGCCCCGCCCTCCCTCCAGGCTCTGACCCAGCTGCAGCTCTTCCATCGCCGCCCTTCTGGACTTGGCTTCAGCTGTCTCCCTCCCCTCCCCCACTCCCACTCAGCTGTCAGGCCGCTTCCCTGCCTTGAAAGCATTGCTCTGGCCCTGAGGGCCACAGACCTACTGGGCTTCAAGCTCAAGGCTCTGCCTGGGCCTGCTGCTTTGGCCAGGGGCTCATTTTTTCCTGGAAAGACAAAGCCATGGCCTCACCCCACGCCTGCACTTTGCCACGGCAGGCAGCCCAGATGTAGGAAAGGCTCTGTGGAGTCAGAAGTGCCGAGACAGGCAGATGGCACCAGAGGGTTTGGGGGCCAGGGCGCAACTGGGCTAGCCCCTCCTCCCGGGAGTCGGGGAGGCCCGGCCTTCCTAGTGCCCAGGCCACGGCTCCGGGGAGAAACCCGCCATGGAGGGCACGCGGGAGGCCCTCTGCCTGAGGTGGCAGGTGTCACGCCAGGGCCACTGCAAGCCTGGCTCGGCTTGCCTGCTTTCTCCAAAGGAGGCTGGCCGACCAGCCGAACCTGGCACCTGGGCCAGGCCCCTTCCAAGGGGACGAGTTCCAGAGGATAGAGCCCTGGGGGCGGCTGCCAAGTCTCCTGGGGCGTGTGCTGGGCCCCCGTCAGAGGAGGAAGCAGCCTGGTAAACGGTGTGCCAGGCCTGAGATCTGGAGGCCTCCCACAGCCGGGTGCCTGTCCTGCCCAGGCCCCCCGAGGGAGGATGATGGTCTGGCAGTGGCGAGCGGGGTGGGGCTGGCGCCGAGCCTGCCCTTGGATGCCCCGGGGAAGGGCGCCGGGGGATGAGCTGCCCCTGGCCAGGTCTGAGGGACCGACCCAGCTCGGGGCTGTCGGGGGCAGAGAGAGAACCCCCCTCCGCCCTTTCCCTTCAGGTTCTTAGGGCTGGCCAAATCCTTCCCAAGACAGCTTGTCTGGAGAAAACCAGACCCAGCTGAAGAACATGTGTCCATGGGGGAAACCCGGGAAACTGAGTCTCCCCACACAATAGCAGAGATTCTCATCTTGCATCCTCTCCTGAGCTAATGACAAAGGTGGATGTCCCGGGTGGGCCTGTGGAATGGGAGAGGGGAGGAAGTCTATTGTCATGCAGAGGGACATGGAAAGACTTGTCTGAAGCTTATCCCCTGCACTGGGGTCAGGTCGGGAAGGACGGCACAGAGGTGAGCAGGAACCAACCGGCCTCTCTGTGGTGGGGCTGGCCCCGGGGCAGGCGTGGGGGTGATGGCTGGAAGTGGGATGGCGCGTGAGTTGGCACCAGCCAGCAGTGGAGGCAGAGACTCAGAGGTCAGGGATCTCTCTCTCTGACTCTGTCTCTCTCTCTCTCCCTCAGGGAGCTGAGGAGAGTAAGGTGGCGCCCCCTGCCCAGCTCGCCTACCTCTCCATGGGCCCTTCTTTCTCTGGCCGCTCCGGGAGCCCTGCGGGCTTGGGTTCAACCCCACACACACCGCACAGGCCAAGGGCGCATGCGCAACCGCCGGGGCCTAGGGCTGGCCTGGGTGGGGGTCCTCAGTGAAGGCCCCGCCCTCCCTCCAGGCTCTGACCCAGCTGCAGCTCTTCCATCGCCGCCCTTCTGGACTCGGCTTCAGCTGTCTCCCTCCCCTCCCCCACTCCCACTCAGCTGTCAGGCCGCTTCCCTGCCTTGAAAGCATTGCTCTGGCCCTGAGGGCCACAGACCTACTGGGCTTCAAGCTCAAGGCTCTGCCTGGGCCTGCTGCTTTGGCCAGGGGCTCATTTTTTCCTGGAAAGACAAAGCCATGGCCTCACCCCACGCCTGCACTTTGCCACGGCAGGCAGCCCAGATGTAGGAAAGGCTCTGTGGAGTCAGAAGTGCCGAGACAGGCAGATGGCACCAGAGGGTTTGGGGGCCAGGGCGCAACTGGGCTAGCCCCTCCTCCCGGGAGTCGGGGAGGCCCGGCCTTCCTAGTGCCCAGGCCACGGCTCCGGGGAGAAACCCGCCATGGAGGGCACGCGGGAGGCCCTCTGCCTGAGGTGGCAGGTGTCACGCCAGGGCCACTGCAAGCCTGGCTCGGCTTGCCTGCTTTCTCCAAAGGAGGCTGGCCGACCAGCCGAACCTGGCACCTGGGCCAGGCCCCTTCCAAGGGGACGAGTTCCAGAGGCTAGAGCCCTGGGGGCGGCTGCCAAGTCTCCTGGGGCGTGTGCTGGGCCCCCGGCAGAGGAGGAAGCAGCCTGGTAAACGGTGTGCCAGGCCTGAGATCTGGAGGCCTCCCACAGCCGGGTGCCTGTCCTGCCCAGGCCCCCCGAGGGAGGACGATGGTCGGGCAGTGGCGAGCGGGGTGGGGCTGGCGCCGAGCCTGCCCTTGGATGCCCCGGGGAAGGGCGCCGGGGGATGAGCTGCCCCTGGCCAGGTCTGAGGGACCGACCCAGCTCGGGGCTGTCGGGGGCAGAGAGAGAACCCCCCTCCGCCCTTTCCCTTCAGGTTCTTAGGGCTGGCCAAATCCTTCCCAAGACAGCTTGTCTGGAGAAAATCAGACCCAGCTGAAGAACATGTGTCCATGGGGGAAACCCGGGAAACTGAGTCTCCCCACACAATAGCAGAGATTCTCATCTTGCATCCTCTCCTGAGCTAATGACAAAGGTGGATGTCCCGGGTGGGCCTGTGGAATGGGAGAGGGGAGGAAGTCTATTGTCATGCAGAGGGACATGGAAAGACTTGTCTGAAGCTTATCCCCTGCACTGGGGTCAGGTCGGGAAGGGAAGGCACAGAGGTGAGCAGGAACCAACCGGCCTCTCTGTGGTGGGGCTGGCCCCGGGGCAGGCGTGGGGGTGATGGCTGGAAGTGGGATGGCGCGTGAGTTGGCACCAGCCAGCAGTGGAGGCAGAGACTCAGAGGTCAGGGATCTCTCTCTCTGACTCTGTCTCTCTCTCTCTCCCTCAGGGAGCTGAGGAGAGTAAGGTGGCGCCCCCTGCCCAGCTCGCCTACCTCTCCATGGGCCCTTCTTTCTCTGGCCGCTCCGGGAGCCCTGCGGGCTTGGGTTCAACCCCCCACACTCCGCACAGGCCAAGGGCGCATGCGCGACCGCCGGGGCCTAGGGCTGGCCTGGGGGGGGGGTCCTCAGTGAAGGCCCCGCCCTCCCTCCAGGCTCTGACCCAGCTGCAGCTCTTCCATCGCCGCCCTTCTGGACTCGGCTTCAGCTGTCTCCCTCCCCTCCCCCACTCCCACTCAGCTTGCAGGCCGCTTCCCTGCCTTGAAAGCATGGCTCTGGCCCTGAGGGCCACAGACCTACTGGGCTTCAAGCTCAAGGCTCTGCCTGGGCCTGCTGCTTCGGCCAGGGGCTCATTTTTTCCTGGAAAGACAAAGCCATGGCCTCACCCCACGCCTGCACTTTGCCACGGCAGGCAGCCCAGATGTAGGAAAGGCTCTGTGGAGTCAGAAGTGCCGAGACAGGCAGATGGCACCAGAGGGTTTGGGGGCCAGGGCGCAAGTGGGCTAGCCCCTCCTCCCGGGAGTCGGGGAGGCCCGGCCTTCCTAGTGCCCAGGCCACGGCTCCGGGGAGAAACCCGCCATGGAGGGCACGCGGGAGGCCCTCTGCCTGAGGTGGCAGGTGTCACGCCAGGGCCACTGCAAGCCTGGCTCGGCTTGCCTGCTTTCTCCAAAGGAGGCTGGCCGACCAGCCGAACCTGGCACCTGGGCCAGGCCCCTTCCAAGGGGACGAGTTGCAGAGGCTAGAGCCCTGGGGGCGGCTGCCAAGTCTCCTGGGGCGTGTGCTGGGCCCCCGTCAGAGGAGGAAGCAGCCTGGTAAACGGTGTGCCAGGCCTGAGATCTGGAGGCCTCCCACAGCCGGGTCCCTGTCCTTCCCAGGCCCCCCGAGGGAGGACGATGGTCGGGCAGTGGCGAGCGGGGTGTGGCTGGCGCCGAGCCTGCCCTTGGATGCCCCGGGGAAGGGCGCCGGGGGATGGGCTGCCCCTGGCCGGGTCTGAGGGACTGACCCAGCTCGGGGCTGTCGGGGGCAGAGAGAGAACCCCCCTCCGCCCTTTCCCTTCAGGTTCTTAGGGCTGGCCAAATCCTTCCCAAGACAGCTTGTCTGGAGAAAATCAGACTCAGCTGAAGAACATGTGTCCATGGGGGAAACCCGGGAAACTGAGTCTCCCCACACAATAGCAGAGATTCTCATCTTGCATCCTCTCCTGAGCTAATGACAAAGGTGGATGTCCCGGGTGGGCCTGTGGAATGGGAGAGGGGAGGAAGTCTATTGTCATGCAGAGGGACATGGAAAGACTTGTCTGAAGCTTATCCCCTGCACTGGGGTCAGGTCGGGAAGGGACGGCACAGAGGTGAGCAGGAACCAACCGGCCTCTCTGTGGTGGGGCTGGTCCCGGGGCAGGCGTGGGGGTGATGGCTGGAAGTGGGATGGCGCGTGAGTTGGCACCAGCCAGCGGTGGAGGCAGAGACTCAGAGGTCAGGGATCTCTCTCTCTGTCTCTGTCTCTGTCTCTCTCCCTCAGGGAGCTGAGGAGAGTAAGGTGGCGCCCCCTGCCCACCTCGCCTACCTCTCCATGGGCCCTTCATTCTCTGGCCGCTCCGGGAGCCCTGCGGGCTTGGGTTCAACCCCCCACACACCGCACAGGCCAAGGGCGCATGCGCGACCGCCTGGGCCTAGGGCTGGCCTCGAGGGGGGGGGGGGTCCTCAGTGAAGGCCCCGCCCTCCCTCCAGGCTCTGACCCAGCTGCAGCTCTTCCATCGCCGCCCTTCTGGACTCGGCTTCAGCTGTCTCCCTCCCCTCCCCCACTCCCACTCAGCTTGCAGGCCGCTTCCCTGCCTTGAAAGCATTGCTCTGGCCCTGAGGGCCACAGACCTACTGGGCTTCAAGCTCAAGGCTCTGCCTGGGCCTGCTGCTTCGGCCAGGGGCTCATTTATTCCTGGAAAGACAAAGCCATGGCCTCACCCCACGCCTGCACTTTGCCACGGCAGGCAGCCCAGGTGTAGGAAAGGCTCTGTGGAGTCAGAAGTGCCGAGACAGGCAGATGGCACCAGAGGGTTTGGGGGCCAGGGCGCAAGTGGGCTAGCCCCTCCTCCCGGGAGTCGGGGAGGCCCGGCCTTCCTTGTGCCCAGGCCACGGCTCCGGGGAGAAACCCGCCATGGAGGGCACGCGGGAGGCCCTCTGCCTGAGGTGGCAGGTGTCACGCCAGGGCCACTGCAAGCCTGGCTCGGCTTGCCTGCTTTCTCCAAAGGAGGCTGGCCGACCAGCCGAACCTGGCACCTGGGCCAGGCCCCTTCCAAGGGGACGAGTTCCAGAGGCTAGAGCCCTGGGGGCGGCTGCCAAGTCTCCTGGGGCGTGTGCTGGGCCCCCGTCAGAGGAGGAAGCAGCCTGGTAAACGGTGTGCCAGGCCTGAGATCTGGAGGCCTCCCACAGCCGGGTCCCTGTCCTTCCCAGGCCCCCCGAGGGAGGACGATGGTCGGGCAGTGGCGAGCGGGGTGGGGCTGGCGCCGAGCCTGACCTTGGATGCCCCGGGGAAGGGCGCCGGGGGATGGGCTGCCCCTGGCCGGGTCTGAGGGACCGACCCAGCTCGGGGCTGTTGGGGGCAGAGAGAGAACCCCCCTCCGCCCTTTCCCTTCAGGTTCTTAGGGCTGGCCAAATCCTTCCCAAGACAGCTTGTCTGGAGAAAATCAGACTCAGCTGAAGAACATGTGTCCATGGGGGAAACCCGGGAAACTGAGTCTCCCCACACAATAGCAGAGATTCTCATCTTGCATCCTCTCCTGAGCTAATGACAAAGGTGGATGTCCCGGGTGGGCCTGTGGAATGGGAGAGGGGAGGAAGTCTATTGTCATGCAGAGGGACATGGAAAGACTTGTCTGAAGCTTATCCCCTGCACTGGGGTCAGGTCGGGAAGGGACGGCACAGAGGTGAGCAGGAACCAACCGGCCTCTCTGTGGTGGGGCTGGTCCCGGGGCAGGCGTGGGGGTGATGGCTGGAAGTGGGATGGCGCGTGAGTTGGCACCAGCCAGCGGTGGAGGCAGAGACTCAGAGGTCAGGGATCTCTCTCTCTGTCTCTGTCTCTGTCTCTCTCCCTCAGGGAGCTGAGGAGAGTAAGGTGGCGCCCCCTGCCCACCTCGCCTACCTCTCCATGGGCCCTTCATTCTCTGGCCGCTCCGGGAGCCCTGCGGGCTTGGGTTCAACCCCCCACACACCGCACAGGCCAAGGGCGCATGCCTGACCGCCTGGGCCTAGGGCTGGCCTGGGGGGGGGGGGCTCCTCAGTGAAGGCCCCGCCCTCCCTCCAGGCTCTGACCCAGCTGCAGCTCTTCCATCGCCGCCCTTCTGGACTCGGCTTCAGCTGTCTCCCTCCCCTCCCCCACTCCCACTCAGCTTGCAGGCCGCTTCCCTGCCTTGAAAGCATTGCTCTGGCCCTGAGGGCCACAGACCTACTGGGCTTCAAGCTCAAGGCTCTGCCTGGGCCTGCTGCTTCGGCCAGGGGCTCATTTATTCCTGGAAAGACAAAGCCATGGCCTCACCCCACGCCTGCACTTTGCCACGGCAGGCAGCCCAGGTGTAGGAAAGGCTCTGTGGAGTCAGAAGTGCCGAGACAGGCAGATGGCACCAGAGGGTTTGGGGGCCAGGGCGCAACTGGGCTAGCCCCTCCTCCCGGGAGTCGGGGAGGCCCGGCCTTCCTAGTGCCCAGGCCACGGCTCCGGGGAGAAACCCGCCATGGAGGGCACGCGGGAGGCCCTCTGCCTGAGGTGGCAGGTGTCACGCCAGGGCCACTGCAAGCCTGGCTCGGCTTGCCTGCTTTCTCCAAAGGAGGCTGGCCGACCAGCCGAACCTGGCACCTGGGCCAGGCCCCTTCCAAGGGGACGAGTTCCAGAGGCTAGAGCCCTGGGGGCGGCTGCCAAGTCTCCTGGGGCGTGTGCTGGGCCCCCGTCAGAGGAGGAAGCAGCCTGGTAAATGGTGTGCCAGGCCTGAGATCTGGAGGCCTCCCACAGCCGGGTCCCTGTCCTGCCCAGGCCCCCCGAGGGAGGACGATGGTCGGGCAGTGGCGAGCGGGGTGGGGCTGGCGCCGAGCCTGCCCTTGGATGCCCCGGGGAAGGGCGCCGGGGGATGGGCTGCGCCTGGCCGGGTCTGAGGGACCGACCCAGCTCGGGGCTGTCGGGGGCAGAGAGAGAACCCCCCTCCGCCCTTTCCCTTCAGGTTCTTAGGGCTGGCCAAATCCTTCCCAAGACAGCTTGTCTGGAGAAAATCAGACCCAGCTGAAGAACATGTGTCCATGGGGGAAACCCGGGAAACTGAGTCTCCCCACACAATAGCAGAGATTCTCATCTTGCATCCTCTCCTGAGCTAATGACAAAGGTGGATGTCCCGGGTGGGCCTGTGGAATGGGAGAGGGGAGGAAGTCTATTGTCATGCAGAGGGACATGGAAAGACTTGTCTGAAGCTTATCCCCTGCACTGGGGTCAGGTCGGGAAGGGACGGCACAGAGGTGAGCAGGAACCAACCGGCCTCTCTGTGGTGGGGCTGGCCCAGGGGCAGGCGTGGGGGTGATGGCTGGAAGTGGGATGGCGCGTGAGTTGGCACCAGTCAGCGGTGGAGGCAGAGACTCAGAGGTCAGGGATCTCTCTCTCTGTCTCTGTCTCTCTCCCTCAGGGAGCTGAGGAGAGTAAGGTGGCGCCCCCTGCCCACCTCGCCTACCTCTCCATGGGCCCTTCTTTCTCTGGCCGCTCCGGGAGCCCTGCGGGCTTGGGTTCAACCCCCCACACTCCGCACAGGCCAAGGGCGCATGCGCGACCGCCGGGGCCTAGGGCTGGCCTGGGGGGGGGGTCCTCAGTGAAGGCCCCGCCCTCCCTCCAGGCTCTGACCCAGCTGCAGCTCTTCCATCGCCGCCCTTCTGGACTCGGCTTCAGCTGTCTCCCTCCCCTCCCCCACTCCCACTCAGCTTGCAGGCCGCTTCCCTGCCTTGAAAGCATGGCTCTGGCCCTGAGGGCCACAGACCTACTGGGCTTCAAGCTCAAGGCTCTGCCTGGGCCTGCTGCTTCGGCCAGGGGCTCATTTTTTCCTGGAAAGACAAAGCCATGGCCTCACCCCACGCCTGCACTTTGCCACGGCAGGCAGCCCAGATGTAGGAAAGGCTCTGTGGAGTCAGAAGTGCCGAGACAGGCAGATGGCACCAGAGGGTTTGGGGGCCAGGGCGCAAGTGGGCTAGCCCCTCCTCCCGGGAGTCGGGGAGGCCCGGCCTTCCTAGTGCCCAGGCCACGGCTCCGGGGAGAAACCCGCCATGGAGGGCACGCGGGAGGCCCTCTGCCTGAGGTGGCAGGTGTCACGCCAGGGCCACTGCAAGCCTGGCTCGGCTTGCCTGCTTTCTCCAAAGGAGGCTGGCCGACCAGCCGAACCTGGCACCTGGGCCAGGCCCCTTCCAAGGGGACGAGTTGCAGAGGCTAGAGCCCTGGGGGCGGCTGCCAAGTCTCCTGGGGCGTGTGCTGGGCCCCCGTCAGAAGAGGAAGCAGCCTGGTAAACGGTGTGCCAGGCCTGAGATCTGGAGGCCTCCCACAGCCGGGTCCCTGTCCTGCCCAGGCCCCCCGAGGGAGGACGATGGTCGGGCAGTGGCGAGCGGGGTGTGGCTGGCGCCGAGCCTGCCCTTGGATGCCCCGGGGAAGGGCGCCGGGGGATGGGCTGCCCCTGGCCGGGTCTGAGGGACTGACCCAGCTCGGGGCTGTCGGGGGCAGAGAGAGAACCCCCCTCCGCCCTTTCCCTTCAGGTTCTTAGGGCTGGCCAAATCCTTCCCAAGACAGCTTGTCTGGAGAAAATCAGACTCAGCTGAAGAACATGTGTCCATGGGGGAAACCCGGGAAACTGAGTCTCCCCACACAATAGCAGAGATTCTCATCTTGCATCCTCTCCTGAGCTAATGACAAAGGTGGATGTCCCGGGTGGGCCTGTGGAATGGGAGAGGGGAGGAAGTCTATTGTCATGCAGAGGGACATGGAAAGACTTGTCTGAAGCTTATCCCCTGCACTGGGGTCAGGTCGGGAAGGGACGGCACAGAGGTGAGCAGGAACCAACCGGCCTCTCTGTGGTGGGGCTGGTCCCGGGGCAGGCGTGGGGGTGATGGCTGGAAGTGGGATGGCGCGTGAGTTGGCACCAGCCAGCGGTGGAGGCAGAGACTCAGAGGTCAGGGATCTCTCTCTCTGTCTCTGTCTCTGTCTCTCTCCCTCAGGGAGCTGAGGAGAGTAAGGTGGCGCCCCCTGCCCACCTCGCCTACCTCTCCATGGGCCCTTCATTCTCTGGCCGCTCCGGGAGCCCTGCGGGCTTGGGTTCAACCCCCCACACACCGCACAGGCCAAGGGCGCATGCGCGACCGCCTGGGCCTAGGGCTGGCCTCGAGGGGGGGGGGTCCTCAGTGAAGGCCCCGCCCTCCCTCCAGGCTCTGACCCAGCTGCAGCTCTTCCATCGCCGCCCTTCTGGACTCGGCTTCAGCTGTCTCCCTCCCCTCCCCCACTCCCACTCAGCTTGCAGGCCGCTTCCCTGCCTTGAAAGCATTGCTCTGGCCCTGAGGGCCACAGACCTACTGGGCTTCAAGCTCAAGGCTCTGCCTGGGCCTGCTGCTTCGGCCAGGGGCTCATTTATTCCTGGAAAGACAAAGCCATGGCCTCACCCCACGCCTGCACTTTGCCACGGCAGGCAGCCCAGGTGTAGGAAAGGCTCTGTGGAGTCAGAAGTGCCGAGACAGGCAGATGGCACCAGAGGGTTTGGGGGCCAGGGCGCAAGTGGGCTAGCCCCTCCTCCCGGGAGTCGGGGAGGCCCGGCCTTCCTTGTGCCCAGGCCACGGCTCCGGGGAGAAACCCGCCATGGAGGGCACGCGGGAGGCCCTCTGCCTGAGGTGGCAGGTGTCACGCCAGGGCCACTGCAAGCCTGGCTCGGCTTGCCTGCTTTCTCCAAAGGAGGCTGGCCGACCAGCCGAACCTGGCACCTGGGCCAGGCCCCTTCCAAGGGGACGAGTTCCAGAGGCTAGAGCCCTGGGGGCGGCTGCCAAGTCTCCTGGGGCGTGTGCTGGGCCCCCGTCAGAGGAGGAAGCAGCCTGGTAAACGGTGTGCCAGGCCTGAGATCTGGAGGCCTCCCACAGCCGGGTCCCTGTCCTTCCCAGGCCCCCCGAGGGAGGACGATGGTCGGGCAGTGGCGAGCGGGGTGGGGCTGGCGCCGAGCCTGACCTTGGATGCCCCGGGGAAGGGCGCCGGGGGATGGGCTGCCCCTGGCCGGGTCTGAGGGACCGACCCAGCTCGGGGCTGTTGGGGGCAGAGAGAGAACCCCCCTCCGCCCTTTCCCTTCAGGTTCTTAGGGCTGGCCAAATCCTTCCCAAGACAGCTTGTCTGGAGAAAATCAGACTCAGCTGAAGAACATGTGTCCATGGGGGAAACCCGGGAAACTGAGTCTCCCCACACAATAGCAGAGATTCTCATCTTGCATCCTCTCCTGAGCTAATGACAAAGGTGGATGTCCCGGGTGGGCCTGTGGAATGGGAGAGGGGAGGAAGTCTATTGTCATGCAGAGGGACATGGAAAGACTTGTCTGAAGCTTATCCCCTGCACTGGGGTCAGGTCGGGAAGGGACGGCACAGAGGTGAGCAGGAACCAACCGGCCTCTCTGTGGTGGGGCTGGTCCCGGGGCAGGCGTGGGGGTGATGGCTGGAAGTGGGATGGCGCGTGAGTTGGCACCAGCCAGCGGTGGAGGCAGAGACTCAGAGGTCAGGGATCTCTCTCTCTGTCTCTGTCTCTGTCTCTCTCCCTCAGGGAGCTGAGGAGAGTAAGGTGGCGCCCCCTGCCCACCTCGCCTACCTCTCCATGGGCCCTTCATTCTCTGGCCGCTCCGGGAGCCCTGCGGGCTTGGGTTCAACCCCCCACACACCGCACAGGCCAAGGGCGCATGCGCGACCGCCTGGGCCTAGGGCTGGCCTGGGGGGGGGGGGGCTCCTCAGTGAAGGCCCCGCCCTCCCTCCAGGCTCTGACCCAGCTGCAGCTCTTCCATCGCCGCCCTTCTGGACTCGGCTTCAGCTGTCTCCCTCCCCTCCCCCACTCCCACTCAGCTTACAGGCCGCTTCCCTGCCTTGAAAGCATTGCTCTGGCCCTGAGGGCCACAGACCTACTGGGCTTCAAGCTCAAGGCTCTGCCTGGGCCTGCTGCTTCGGCCAGGGGCTCATTTATTCCTGGAAAGACAAAGCCATGGCCTCACCCCACGCCTGCACTTTGCCACGGCAGGCAGCCCAGGTGTAGGAAAGGCTCTGTGGAGTCAGAAGTGCCGAGACAGGCAGATGGCACCAGAGGGTTTGGGGGCCAGGGCGCAACTGGGCTAGCCCCTCCTCCCGGGAGTCGGGGAGGCCCGGCCTTCCTAGTGCCCAGGCCACGGCTCCGGGGAGAAACCCGCCATGGAGGGCACGCGGGAGGCCCTCTGCCTGAGGTGGCAGGTGTCACGCCAGGGCCACTGCAAGCCTGGCTCGGCTTGCCTGCTTTCTCCAAAGGAGGCTGGCCGACCAGCCGAACCTGGCACCTGGGCCAGGCCCCTTCCAAGGGGACGAGTTCCAGAGGCTAGAGCCCTGGGGGCGGCTGCCAAGTCTCCTGGGGCGTGTGCTGGGCCCCCGTCAGAGGAGGAAGCAGCCTGGTAAATGGTGTGCCAGGCCTGAGATCTGGAGGCCTCCCACAGCCGGGTCCCTGTCCTGCCCAGGCCCCCCGAGGGAGGACGATGGTCGGGCAGTGGCGAGCGGGGTGGGGCTGGCGCCGAGCCTGCCCTTGGATGCCCCGGGGAAGGGCGCCGGGGGATGGGCTGCGCCTGGCCGGGTCTGAGGGACCGACCCAGCTCGGGGCTGTCGGGGGCAGAGAGAGAACCCCCCTCCGCCCTTTCCCTTCAGGTTCTTAGGGCTGGCCAAATCCTTCCCAAGACAGCTTGTCTGGAGAAAATCAGACCCAGCTGAAGAACATGTGTCCATGGGGGAAACCCGGGAAACTGAGTCTCCCCACACAATAGCAGAGATTCTCATCTTGCATCCTCTCCTGAGCTAATGACAAATGTGGATGTCCCGGGTGGGCCTGTGGAATGGGAGAGGGGAGGAAGTCTATTGTCATGCAGAGGGACATGGAAAGACTTGTCTGAAGCTTATCCCCTGCACTGGGGTCAGGTCGGGAAGGGACGGCACAGAGGTGAGCAGGAACCAACCGGCCTCTCTGTGGTGGGGCTGGCCCAGGGGCAGGCGTGGGGGTGATGGCTGGAAGTGGGATGGCGCGTGAGTTGGCACCAGTCAGCGGTGGAGGCAGAGACTCAGAGGTCAGGGATCTCTCTCTCTGTCTCTGTCTCTCTCCCTCAGGGAGCTGAGGAGAGTAAGGTGGCGCCCCCTGCCCACCTCGCCTACCTCTCCATGGGCCCTTCTTTCTCTGGCCGCTCCGGGAGCCCTGCGGGCTTGGGTTCAACCCCCCACACTCCGCACAGGCCAAGGGCGCATGCGCGACCGCCGGGGCCTAGGGCTGGCCTGGGGGGGGGGGTCCTCAGTGAAGGCCCCGCCCTCCCTCCAGGCTCTGACCCAGCTGCAGCTCTTCCATCGCCGCCCTTCTGGACTCGGCTTCAGCTGTCTCCCTCCCCTCCCCCACTCCCACTCAGCTTGCAGGCCGCTTCCCTGCCTTGAAAGCATGGCTCTGGCCCTGAGGGCCACAGACCTACTGGGCTTCAAGCTCAAGGCTCTGCCTGGGCCTGCTGCTTCGGCCAGGGGCTCATTTTTTCCTGGAAAGACAAAGCCATGGCCTCACCCCACGCCTGCACTTTGCCACGGCAGGCAGCCCAGATGTAGGAAAGGCTCTGTGGAGTCAGAAGTGCCGAGACAGGCAGATGGCACCAGAGGGTTTGGGGGCCAGGGCGCAAGTGGGCTAGCCCCTCCTCCCGGGAGTCGGGGAGGCCCGGCCTTCCTAGTGCCCAGGCCACGGCTCCGGGGAGAAACCCGCCATGGAGGGCACGCGGGAGGCCCTCTGCCTGAGGTGGCAGGTGTCACGCCAGGGCCACTGCAAGCCTGGCTCGGCTTGCCTGCTTTCTCCAAAGGAGGCTGGCCGACCAGCCGAACCTGGCACCTGGGCCAGGCCCCTTCCAAGGGGACGAGTTGCAGAGGCTAGTGCCCTGGGGGCGGCTGCCAAGTCTCCTGGGGCGTGTGCTGGGCCCCCGTCAGAGGAGGAAGCAGCCTGGTAAACGGTGTGCCAGGCCTGAGATCTGGAGGCCTCCCACAGCCGGGTCCCTGTCCTTCCCAGGCCCCCCGAGGGAGGACGATGGTCGGGCAGTGGCGAGCGGGGTGTGGCTGGCGCCGAGCCTGCCCTTGGATGCCCCGGGGAAGGGCGCCGGGGGATGGGCTGCCCCTGGCCGGGTCTGAGGGACTGACCCAGCTCGGGGCTGTCGGGGGCAGAGAGAGAACCCCCCTCCGCCCTTTCCCTTCAGGTTCTTAGGGCTGGCCAAATCCTTCCCAAGACAGCTTGTCTGGAGAAAATCAGACTCAGCTGAAGAACATGTGTCCATGGGGGAAACCCGGGAAACTGAGTCTCCCCACACAATAGCAGAGATTCTCATCTTGCATCCTCTCCTGAGCTAATGACAAAGGTGGATGTCCCGGGTGGGCCTGTGGAATGGGAGAGGGGAGGAAGTCTATTGTCATGCAGAGGGACATGGAAAGACTTGTCTGAAGCTTATCCCCTGCACTGGGGTCAGGTCGGGAAGGGACGGCACAGAGGTGAGCAGGAACCAACCGGCCTCTCTGTGGTGGGGCTGGTCCCGGGGCAGGCGTGGGGGTGATGGCTGGAAGTGGGATGGCGCGTGATTTGGCACCAGCCAGCGGTGGAGGCAGAGACTCAGAGGTCAGGGATCTCTCTCTCTGTCTCTGTCTCTGTCTCTCTCCCTCAGGGAGCTGAGGAGAGTAAGGTGGCGCCCCCTGCCCACCTCGCCTACCTCTCCATGGGCCCTTCATTCTCTGGCCGCTCCGGGAGCCCTGCGGGCTTGGGTTCAACCCCCCACACACCGCACAGGCCAAGGGCGCATGCGCGACCGCCTGGGCCTAGGGCTGGCCTCGGGGGGTGGGGGTCCTCAGTGAAGGCCCCGCCCTCCCTCCAGGCTCTGACCCAGCTGCAGCTCTTCCATCGCCGCCCTTCTGGACTCGGCTTCAGCTGTCTCCCTCCCCTCCCCCACTCCCACTCAGCTTGCAGGCCGCTTCCCTGCCTTGAAAGCATTGCTCTGGCCCTGAGGGCCACAGACCTACTGGGCTTCAAGCTCAAGGCTCTGCCTGGGCCTGCTGCTTCGGCCAGGGGCTCATTTATTCCTGGAAAGACAAAGCCATGGCCTCACCCCACGCCTGCACTTTGCCACGGCAGGCAGCCCAGGTGTAGGAAAGGCTCTGTGGAGTCAGAAGTGCCGAGACAGGCAGATGGCACCAGAGGGTTTGGGGGCCAGGGCGCAAGTGGGCTAGCCCCTCCTCCCGGGAGTCGGGGAGGCCCGGCCTTCCTAGTGCCCAGGCCACGGCTCCGGGGAGAAACCCGCCATGGAGGGCACGCGGGAGGCCCTCTGCCTGAGGTGGCAGGTGTCACGCCAGGGCCACTGCAAGCCTGGCTCGGCTTGCCTGCTTTCTCCAAAGGAGGCTGGCCGACCAGCCGAACCTGGCACCTGGGCCAGGCCCCTTCCAAGGGGACGAGTTCCAGAGGCTAGAGCCCTGGGGGCGGCTGCCAAGTCTCCTGGGGCGTGTGCTGGGCCCCCGTCAGAGGAGGAAGCAGCCTGGTAAATGGTGTGCCAGGCCTGAGATCTGGAGGCCTCCCACAGCCGGGTCCCTGTCCTGCCCAGGCCCCCCGAGGGAGGACGATGTTCGGGCAGTGGCGAGCGGGGTGGGGCTGGCGCCGAGCCTGCCCTTGGATGCCCCGGGGAAGGGCGCCGGGGGATGGGCTGCCCCTGGCCGGGTCTGAGGGACCGACCCAGCTCGGGGCTGTCGGGGGCAGAGAGAGAACCCCCCTCCGCCCTTTCCCTTCAGGTTCTTAGGGCTGGCCAAATCCTTCCCAAGACAGCTTGTCTGGAGAAAATCAGACCCAGCTGAAGAACATGTGTCCATGGGGGAAACCCGGGAAACTGAGTCTCCCCACACAATAGCAGAGATTCTCATCTTGCATCCTCTCCTGAGCTAATGACAAAGGTGGATGTCCCGGGTGGGCCTGTGGAATGGGAGAGGGGAGGAAGTCTATTGTCATGCAGAGGGACATGGAAAGACTTGTCTGAAGCTTATCCCCTGCACTGGGGTCAGGTCGGGAAGGGACGGCACAGAGGTGAGCAGGAACCAACCGGCCTCTCTGTGGTGGGGCTGGCCCCGGGGCAGGCGTGGGGTTGATGGCTGGAAGTGGGATGGCGCGTGAGTTGGCACCAGCCAGCGGTGGAGGCAGAGACTCAGAGGTCAGGGATCTCTCTCTCTGTCTCTGTCTCTCTCCCTCAGGGAGCTGAGGAGAGTAAGGTGGCGCCCCCTGCCCACCTCGCATACCTCTCCATGGGCCCTTCTTTCTCTGGCCGCTCCGGGAGCCCTGCGGGCTTGGGTTCAACCCCCCACACACCGCACAGGCCAAGGGCGCATGCGCGACCCCCGGGGCCTAGGGCTGGCCTGGGGGGGGGTCCTCAGTGAAGGCCCCGCCCTCCCTCCAGGCTCTGACCCAGCTGCAGCTCTTCCATCGCCGCCCTTCTGGACTCGGCTTCAGCTGTCTCCCTCCCCTCCCCCACTCCCACTCAGCTTGCAGGCCGCTTCCCTGCCTTGAAAGCATTGCTCTGGCCCTGAGGGCCACAGACCTACTGGGCTTCAAGCTCAAGGCTCTGCCTGGGCCTGCTGCTTCGGCCAGGGGCTCATTTTTTCCTGGAAAGACAAAGCCATGGCCTCACCCCACGCCTGCACTTTGCCACGGCAGGCAGCCCAGGTGTAGGAAAGGCTCTGTGGAGTCAGAAGTGCCGAGACAGGCAGATGGCACCAGAGGGTTTGGGGGTCAGGGCGCAAGTGGGCTAGCCCCTCCTCCCGGGAGTCGGGGAGGCCCGGCCTTCCTAGTGCCCAGGCCACGGCTCCGGGGAGAAACCCGCCATGGAGGGCACGCGGGAGGCCCTCTGCCTGAGGTGGCAGGTGTCACGCCAGGGCCACTGCAAGCCTGGCTCGGCTTGCCTGCTTTCTCCAAAGGAGGCTGGCCGACCAGCCGAACCTGGCACCTGGGCCAGGCCCCTTCCAAGGGGACGAGTTCCAGAGGCTAGAGCCCTGGGGGCGGCTGCCAAGTCTCCTGGGGCGTGTGCTGGGCCCCCGTCAGAGGAGGAAGCAGCCTGGTAAATGGTGTGCCAGGCCTGAGATCTGGAGGCCTCCCACAGCCGGGTCCCTGTCCTGCCCAGGCCCCCCGAGGGAGGACGATGGTCGGGCAGTGGCGAGCGGGGTGGGGCTGGCGCCGAGCCTGCCCTTGGATGCCCCGGGGAAGGGCGCCGGGGGATGGGCTGCCCCTGGCCGGGTCTGAGGGACCGACCCAGCTCGGGGCTGTCGGGGGCAGAGAGAGAACCCCCCTCCGCCCTTTCCCTTCAGGTTCTTAGGGCTGGCCAAATCCTTCCCAAGACAGCTTGTCTGGAGAAAATCAGACCCAGCTGAAGAACATGTGTCCATGGGGGAAACCCGGGAAACTGAGTCTCCCCACACAATAGCAGAGATTCTCATCTTGCATCCTCTCCTGAGCTAATGACAAAGGTGGATGTCCCGGGTGGGCCTGTGGAATGGGAGAGGGGAGGAAGTCTATTGTCATGCAGAGGGACATGGAAAGACTTGTCTGAAGCTTATCCCCTGCACTGGGGTCAGGTCGGGAAGGGACGGCACAGAGGTGAGCAGGAACCAACCGGCCTCTCTGTGGTGGGGCTGGCCCCGGGGCAGGCGTGGGGGTGATGGCTGGAAGTGGGATGGCGCGTGAGTTGGCACCAGCCAGCGGTGGAGGCAGAGACTCAGAGGTCAGGGATCTCTCTCTCTGTCTCTGTCTCTGTCTCTCTCCCTCAGGGAGCTGAGGAGAGTAAGGTGGCGCCCCCTGCCCACCTCGCCTACCTCTCCATGGGCCCTTCATTCTCTGGCCGCTCCGGGAGCCCTGCGGGCTTGGGTTCAACCCCCCACACACCGCACAGGCCAAGGGCGCATGCGCGACCGCCGGGGCCTAGGGCTGGCCTCGGGGGGGGGGGGGGGGGTTCCTCAGTGAAGGCCCCGCCCTCCCTCCAGGCTCTGACCCAGCTGCAGCTCTTCCATCGCCGCCCTTCTGGACTCGGCTTCAGCTGTCTCCCTCCCCTCCCCCACTCCCACTCAGCTTGCAGGCCGCTTCCCTGCCTTGAAAGCATGGCTCTGGCCCTGAGGGCCACAGACCTACTGGGCTTCAAGCTCAAGGCTCTGCCTGGGCCTGCTGCTTCGGCCAGGGGCTCATTTTTTCCTGGAAAGACAAAGCCATGGCCTCACCCCACGCCTGCACTTTGCCACGGCAGGCAGCCCAGATGTAGGAAAGGCTCTGTGGAGTCAGAAGTGCCGAGACAGGCAGATGGCACCAGAGGGTTTGGGGGCCAGGGCGCAAGTGGGCTAGCCCCTCCTCCCGGGAGTCGGGGAGGCCCGGCCTTCCTAGTGCCCAGGCCACGGCTCCGGGGAGAAACCCGCCATGGAGGGCACGCGGGAGGCCCTCTGCCTCAGGTGGCAGGTGTCACGCCACGGCCACTGCAAGCCTGGCTCGGCTTGCCTGCTTTCTCCAAAGGAGGCTGGCCGACCAGCCGAACCTGGCACCTGGGCCAGACCCCTTCCAAGGGGACGAGTTGCAGAGGATAGAGCCCTGGGGGAGGCCGCCAAGTCTCCTGGGGCGTGTGCTGGGTCCCCGTCAGAGGAGGAAGCAGCCTGGTAAACGGTGTGCCAGACCTGAGATCTGGAGGCCTCCCACACCCGGGTCCCTGTCCTGCCCAGGCCCCCCGAGGTAGGACGATGGTCGTGGCAGTGGCGAACGGGGTGGGGCTGGCGCCCAGCTTGCCCTTGGATGCCATGGGGAAGGGCGCCGGGGGACGGGCTGCCCCTGGCCAGGTCTGAGGGACCGACCCAGCTTGGGGCTGTCGGGGGCAGAGAAAGAACCCCCCCCAAACCATAAAGCTAACCCGAACACTAAGCCTGTCCCTAATACCTAACCCGAATGTTATCCTAACTGTAAACTGAAACTGAATCCTAACCCTAACACTAACACTAACCAGAATAGTAATGCCTCGTCCTAAACAGAGCCCTATTGCTAACTCTAACCCCAACAGTAACACTAACCTTCACCCTAACCTGATCATAACCCTAACCCTAAACTGAATCCGAACACTAACCTAACATGTAGCTGAATCCTAAGCCTAACCCTAACCAGAAACCTAACACCAACAATAAACCTAACCTTAATCCCAACCCTAACCCTAACCATAACATTAACATGAATCATTAACCTATCCATAACCTGAGGCATAACCTAACCATAACCATAACCCTAAACCTAATCGTAACGCTAAACCTAACCTGAACCCTAGTGCTAACGCTAACAAGAAGCCTAACCCTAACCCTAACCCTAACTGGATCCCACCCGAACCCTAACCCTAACCAAATCTGAACACTAACTATAACACTAAACCTAAACCTAAGCAAAACCATAAACCTAACCAGAACCCTAACGTGAACCCAACTCTAGCCCTAACCTGAAACCAAACCCTGAATCTAACACTAAACGTAACCTGAAACTGAACCCTAACCTTAACACTCACCCTATCCCTAAACCTAACCTACACCATAACCCTAATCCTAACCATTAATCTAACTCAACCCTAATCCTAACATGAAAGCTAATCCTAACAGTATACTTAACATGAACCCTAACCCTATCCCCAAACCTAACCCTAAAACTCTACCTACCAATAACCCTAACAAGAATGCTAACCCTAACCCACCTGAACCCTAACACTAAAGCTAACCCTAACTCAAACCCTAATCCTACCACTAACCCGAACCATAACCTTAACCCTAACTGGTACCCTAAATCTAACCCAAACCCTAACCCAAAACCTAACCCTAAACCACATTTGAACACAATTACTAACGTGAATCCGAACCCTAACCCTAACATAACACTAAACTGAACCCTTAGCCTAACCCTAAAACTAACCCTAAACCTAAAGCAAACACTAGCTCTAACCCAACTAAACCCTAACCTGAACACTAACCCTAAACCTAACCAGAACTCTAACGCTAAGCATAATCCTAACTCAAACACTAACCTGAACCAAATGGTAACTGTAACCCAAAGCATGACGCCATCCTACCATTAAATGTAACCCAAACCTGAACCCGAGCTCTAACCCTAACACTAACCCTAATCCTAACGCAAACCCTAACCCTAACCCTAACCCGAAGCCTAATCCTACCCTAACTCTAACCCTAACCCAAATCCCGAACCCGAAGTGGAACCAGAACCCCAATCAGACCACTAACTCTAATCCTACACCTAACCATAACCCTAAGCCAAAACCGAACCCTAACCCTTGCACTAACCCTAACCTTAAGAGTAACCCTAAACCTAACCTTAACCCTAACCATAGCCTGAAAACTAACACTAACCCTAACCCTAACCCTAATCTAACCCAACTCTAAACCTAGCCATAAACCTTAGCCTAAACATAACCCAAACCATAGCAGTAACCCTATCACTAATCCGAATGGCAACCCTAACCCCAAAACTTCCTAGATCCCCAAAACGAAGCCTAACCCCAACCCTAGCCCAACAATAAAGCTAACACTAATCATAAACCTAACCCTAAACCCTAAGACTAACTTTAAGCCTAAAGAAAACCGGTGCTGGCCCTGACCCTAACACTGAACAGACCCCTAACCCTAGCTTTAACCACAACCCAAACCCTAAACCCTAACCCAGACCCTAACCTGAACCCTAACACTAACACTAACCCGAACCCTAACCTGAACCCTAACCTTAAACCTAACTGTAACCCAAACAGAGCCTAAGCGTAACCCTAACAGTAACCTTAACCATAACCCTGTCCTGAAACTAACACTAATCCTAACCCTAATCCTAACCCTAACCCTAACCTGAACCCTAACCCTAAACCTAACCGGAACCCAACCATAACCATAAACCTAACCCTAAGAGTAACCATATCCCTAACCCTAACCCGAACCCGCACCCAACTCTAACACTAACCCTAGGCCTAACCCTAACACTAACTCGTACCGGAACACTAACCCTAGCCCTAAATTTAACCCGTACCCTAACCCTAATCCTAACCTGAAGCCTAACCCGAGCCTAACCCTAACCATAACCAATCCCTAACCTGAAAAGGAACTCTCACGCTAATCCAAACACTAACCCTAAAACTAAACTTAACCTTATACCTAACCCTAACCCAAACTGTAAGGCTTACCCTAACACGAAACCTAATCAAAACCCTAACCTGAAGTCGAATCATAAAACTAACCCTAACTCTTACTCTAACTCTTACTCTGACTCTAAACCTAACCTGTACCCTAACCCTAACACTAACCCTAACTGTAACCTTAACTCTAACCTTAATCCTCACTCGAAACCTAAACTTAACGCTAAACATAAACCGAATCCGAACCCTAACCTTAACTCAAAACCAAACCTAAACCGAACTCTAGCCCTAACACTAACCTGAACACTATCGCTATCCCTAACCCTAACCAGAAACTGGAAACTAACCATGACACAAACACTAACCCAAACCCTAACCCTAACCCTAACCCAACCAAAGCCTAAGAGTAAACCTAGCCCTAACCCTAAGCCTAACCATAACTTGAACTCTAACAGCAACTCTAACCCTAACCTGAACCATAACCCTAAACGAACCCTAACCCTAACCTAAACTTGAACCCTAATGCTATCTGTAACCCAACCCAATCCTAACCCTAACCCTAGCGCTAACCCGAAGCCTAACCCTAACCCAAACCCTAACACTAACCCTAATCCTAACCCAACCCGAACCCTGACCCTAACCCAGTCCTACCCCTAACCCTAACAATCTCTAACCCTAACCCAAACCAACCCTAACCCTAACCCTAGCACTAAACCGAAGCCTAATCCTAACCCCAACCCCAACCCTAATAGTAACCCGAAACCAAACTCTAACCCTAACCCTCACCCTAATCCTTAACTAAACTGAACTCAAAACCTAACCCTGACACGAAGCCGAACCCGACAATAACCGAAACCCTAACACAATCCAGAACCTGAACCCTAACCCTAACCCTAATCCGAACACTAACCTCTCCCTAAATGTAACACTAACAATAACTGTAACCCTAATCCTAACCCTAAACATAACCCGAAACGTAACACTAACACTAACCAGAACAAGAACTTGAAACCTAAACCTAAGCTGAACCAGAGATCTAACCCTAACATGAACCCAACCCTAACCCTATAGCTAACCATTATCCTAACACGAATATTAACCCTAACATTTTCAGAAACCCTAACCTGAACCGTAACCTTAACCCTATCCCGACACCTAGCTCGACACTAACCCTAACCCTAACATGATCTTGAAGTTGAACCCTAACCCTAACACTAACCTGAACACTAACTCTAACCCTAAACCCAATCCTAACCCTAACCCCAACCCTTAACCTAACCTTAAACCTAACACTACACCAAACCATAACCCTAAATCCAGCCCTAATTCTAACCCTAACCCTAACCCGAATCCAACCCTAACCCTAGCACTAACCCGACCCCTAAAGCTAAGGCTAACCCTACACCGAAACTGAAACCTAATCGTAACATTAATCCGAACACTAAACATAACCCTATACATAACCCAACTCCAACCCTAAACTGGAGGCAACCGTAATCCTAACCCTAATGTGAAACCTAACGCTAAAGCTAACCCTAAACCAAACCTGAAACATAACCATAACCCTAGTCCAAATAGTAACACTAAAACTAAACTTAATGCTAACCCAAACCATAGCCCTTACCCTAACATGAATCCTAACTCTAACTCTAACCCGAAATCGAACCATAATACTAAACCTAAGCCTAAACTTAACGTTAACCCTAAGCCTAACCCTAATCCTAACCTGAAACCTAACCCTAATGCTAACACTAACCAGAACCCGAACCCTAGCCCTAACGTGAACACTAATGCTAAATCTAATCCGAACCAGAACCTGACCCCTAACCATAACCAGAACCCTATCCCTAACCCGAACACGAACCCAACCATAGCCCTAAACCTAACCCTAATCCTAACACGAACCCTAACCCTAACTCGTACCCTAAACCGATCCCTAACACTAACCCTAACCTGAAGATGGACCCGACCTTAACCCTAACCCTAACACTAACCCTAACTCTGACACTAACCAGACCGCTAAACCTAACCCTAACCCTAACCTGAACCCTAGCACGAACCTTAAACAAAAGCTAACCCGACCACTGACCTGAGGGCTAACTCTAACCCTAAACCTAAACCAAAAGAGTACACGAACCCTAACTCCAACCCTAACCAGAACCCTAACCCTAACCCTAACCCTAACCCCAACCCTAACCCTAAACTAAACCCTAACCGGAACCATAACCCTAACCCTAACCTGAACCCTAACAATAACCCAAACGTTAACCCTAACGGGAAGGCAATGATAGCCCTAATTCTAAGCAAACAGTAACACTTACCCTAAGCCTAACTATAACTCAATCCCGAACCCTAACTCTAACCCTCACCCAAAGCCTAACCCGACCCTAACACTAACCAGAATCCTAAGCCTAACCTTAACCCCAATCCTAAATGTAACCCTAGCCATAAACCAGCCTGAACTTTAACCTGCACCCTGTCCCTAACCCTAAGCGGAACCCAACCATAACCCTAACCCTAACCCGAACCCGAACCTGAAAGCTAACCCTAAACCCAAGCCTGACCCTAACCCTAACCCTAGCCCTAACCCCAACCCTAACCCTAACCCTAAACCTAAACCAAACCAGTACACAAACCCTAACCTGAACCCTAAGCCTAACCTTAACCCTAACCCGAACCCTAATCCTGAGCCTAAACCTAACCCGATCCCTAACCCAAACTCTAACACGAACCTTAACCCAAAAGCTAGTAATGATTCACACTTGGATACAAAGATGTTTCTTTCTGTCAACTTACAAACCGAGAGAAGAAAGTGTGTTCTCTAAGGAATTTGAGAGTGTTCCTGTCCCTAGGAACTCCACGGCCCTGTTTCCAAACCTCCTTTCGGATGGTGATCATTAGCAGGTGGAAGAAAGGGAGATGGGGCATGAAGGTACTTCCAGGAATGGATGTTATCCATAGTTTAACTCAGCTGTAGTAGTGATTGCCCCTCAGATACCAAGATGTTTCTTACCATCTTCTCACAAAGCCAGGATAAGAAAGTGCCTTCTCTAAGGAATTTGACTGAGATTCTGTCTCAAGGCCCTACATGGTGCTGTGCACAACTTTCTTTGGGAAGGCCATCCTTAGGAGCTGGAAGGAAAGGAGATTGGGCATGAAGTTACTTCCAGGAATGGCTGATATCCATCGTTTCACTCAGCTCTAGTAGTGATTGCCACAAAGATAGAAAGATGTTTCACAACATCTACTTACTGTCCAGAATAAGAAAGTGCCCAGTCTAAGGCAAGTGAGTGAGATTCTCTCTGAAGGCCCTATGTGGGCCTGTGCAAAACCTTTTCGGGAAGGTGATCTTTAGGAGTGGGAAGGAAAAGAGATGGGGCATGAAGTTACTTCCAGGAATGGGTGCTATACATAGTTTATCCGAGTTGTAGTAGTGATAGCCACTCAGATACAAAGATGTCTCTTACCATCTAAATACAAGCCAGGATAAGAAAGTGCTTTCTCTAAATCATGTGAGTGAGATTGTCTCTCAAGGCCCTTCATGGGCCTGTGTAAACCTGCTTTGGCAAGGCGATCCTTTTGCACTGGAAGGAAGGGAGATCTGGCAAGAAGTTTTTTCCAGGAATGGGTGTTATACATAGTTTAACTCAGCCTCAGTAGTGATTGCCACTCAGATAGGAAGATGTTTCTTTCCATCTACTTACAAGCCGAGATAAGAAAGTGCCTTCCCTAAGACATGTGTGTGAAATCCTCTCTCAAGGCCCTCCGTGGCCCTGTGCACAACCTGGTTTTGGATGGCGATCTTTAGGAGCTGGGAGAAAGGGAGATTGGGCACCAAGTTGTTTCCAGGAATGGGTCTTATACATAGTTTAACTCAGCTGTAGTAATGATTGCCACTCACAAACAAAGATGTTTCTAGCCATCTACTTCCAACCCAGGATAAGAAATTCCGTTCTCTAAGGCATTTGAGAGTGATCCTGTGTCAAGGCCCTACATGGCCCTGTTTCCATACCTGCTTTGGGAAAGTGATCCTTCGGAGCTGGAAGGAGGGAGATTGGGCACATAGTAATTTCCAGGAATGGGAGTTATACTTAGTTTAGCTCAGCTGTAGTAATGCCTGCCACTCAGATACAAACATGCTTCTAGCCATCTACTTAGACTGTAGTATGAGAAAACGCGCTCTCAATGGCTTATGAGTGAGATGTTGTTGCAAGACAATACACAGTCCTGTTTCCAAACCTGCTTTGAGAAGGCAATCGTTAGGAGTTGGAAGTAAGGGAGATTGGGCACTAAGTCATTTCCAGGAATGGGTGTTATACTTAGTTTAGCTCAGCTGTAGCAATTCTTGCCACTCAGATACAAACATGTTCCTAACCATCTACTTAGAATCCGCTATCATTAAGTGTGCTCTCTATGGTTTGTGAGTGAGATTGTCTCAAGGCACTACATGGTCCTCGTTCCATACCTTCCTTAGGAAGGGGATCCTCATGTAACGGAAGGAAGGGATATTGGGCCTGAACTTCGTTCCAGGAACTGGCGTTATCCATAGTTTAACTCAGCTGTAGTAGTGATGCCATTCAGATAGGAAGATGTTTCTTACCATCTACTTACAAACCGGGATAAGAAAGTTCCTTCTCTAAGGCATGTGCGTGAGATTCTCTCTCAAGGCCCTACATGGCCCTGTTTACAAGCCTGCTTTTGGAAGGAGATCTGCAGCAGCCGGAAGGAAGGGAGATTGGGCATGAAGTCATGTCCAGAAACAGGTGCTATACATAGGTTAGCTCAGTTGTACTAACGATTACCACTCATATAGCTACTTGTTCCTAGACTGTTACTTACAAGGTGGTTCAGAAAGTGCCTTATCAAAGGAGTATGAGATTCGTTCTCAGGGCACAAAATGGCATTATGCTCCAAACCGGGTTCAGGTTTTTCACCATTACAAGATGGAAAGAAGAGAGGTTAGGCACAAATTTATTTCCAGGAATGGGCGTTACACATACTTTTGCTAAGCTGTAGGAATGATTGCCACTCATATACAAACTTGTTCATGGACTTCTACTTAGAAGCCTGCATCAGAAATTTCCTTCTCAAAGGAATGTGAGATTAATTCTCAGGTCCAGAAATGGCATTGTTTTCCAAATTCTGTTCCTGGGTGAGCAAAGTAATCCTTACAACATGGGAGGAAGAGAGATTATGCACAAAGTTGTTTCAGGGATTAGGTGTTATACACCTTTTAACTCCGCTTTAATAATGATTGTCACTCATTTACAAACTTGTTCCTGCATATCTACATATAGGCTGGGATTAGAAAGTGCCTTCTCATAAGAAAGTGAGATACCTTCTCAGGGTCCGAATGCCAGTATGTTCCAAAACATTTAGGTTGGTGATGCTTACGAGCTGGAAGGAAGAGAGGTTGGGCACCAAGTTATTTTCAAGAATAGGTGATATATATTTCATCTCTGCTGTAGTAATGATTGCCACCCACTCATATTCAAACTTGCTCCTAGACATTTACTTACAAGCCAGGATCAGAAATTGCCTTCTCAAAGAAATGTGAGATTCGTTCTCAATGGCCGAATTGGCATTATTTACCAAACCTCGTTTTGGGTTGTGATCCTTACGTGATTGAAGGAAGCGAGATAAGGCACAAAGTTATTTCCGGGAATGGGTGTTACACAAAATAAAGCTCACCTCTACTAATGATTGAAACTCATATAGCAACGTTTTCCTAGACATCTACTTAGAGCCTTCTCAAGGGAATGTGAGTTTTGTTGTCCAGGTGCAAAATGACAGTAGGTTCGAAATCTGGTTTAGGTTTGTGATCTTTATGAGATGGAAGGAAGAGAGATTAGGCACAAAGTTTCTTCCAGGAATGGGTGTTATGTGAAGTTCACCTCAACTGTAGTAATGATTGCCAATCATATACAAACTTGTTCCTAGACATCTACGTAAAAACCAGGAACAGAACATTCCTTCTGAAAGCACTGTGAGACTCCTTCTTAAGGACTGAAATGGCATTATGGTCCAAATCAGGTTTAGGTTTGTGATCCTTACGAGATGGAAAGAAGAGAGACTAGGCACAAAGTGATTTCCAGGAATGGGTGTTATACCAAGTTTGTCAGCTGTAGTAATGACAGTCACGTCTATACAAACTTGTTCCTAGATATCTACTTAGAAGCTGGTATCAGAGAGTGTGTTCTCAAAAGAATGTGAGATTCCTTCTAAAGGCCTGAGAGGGCACTATATTCCAAACCTGGTTGACAAATGTGGTCCTTACGAGCCGGAATGAAGAGAGTTTGGGCATGAAGCTATTTCCAGGAATGGCTGTTAGTCACAGTTTAGCTCAGCTGTAGTAATGATTGCCAAACAAAACCTGTTCCTACACTTCTACTTAGAAGCCGGGATAACAACGTTCCTTCTGAAAGGAATATGAGGTTCCCTCTCTTTTTTCTTTGTGAGGAAGATCAGCCCTGAGCTAACGTCCATGCCAATCCTCCTCTATTTGCTGAGGAAGACTGGCCCAGACCTAACATCCGTCCCAATCTTCCTCCACTTTATGTGGGATGCCACCACAGCATGGCCTGACAAACTGTGTGTCGGTGTGTGCCCGGTATCTGAACGCGGGCCACCAGCAACAGAGGGTGCACACTTAACCACTACACCATGGGGCTGGACTCTATGAGGTTCCTTCTCAAGGCCCAAAATACCATGATGTTCCAACATGGTTGAGCAAGCTGATCCTGATGAGATAAAGGAAGAGAGATTAGGCACAAAGTGATTTCCAGGAATGGCTGTTATACATACGTTAGCTCCTGTCGTCGTGATTGCCACTCATATGCAAACTTGTTCACAGAACAAGTTCCCTACATACAGGTCGGGAACACAAAGGGCCTTCGCAAAGGAATGTGACTTTCCTTCTCAGGGCCCAAAATTGCAATATGTCCAAAACCTGGCTTAGGTTTGTGATCCTTATTGGATGGAAGGAAGAGAGATTGGGCACAATGACATTTTCATGAATGAGTTTTCTACATAGATTAACTCAGGTGTAGTAATGATTGCCACTCATATACAAACTTGTTCCTAGACATCTACATAACCCCAGGATCAGAAAGCAACTTCTCAAAGGAATGTGACATTCCTTCTGAGGGTCTGAAACAGCAATATGTTCCAAACTTAGTCGAGGAAGGTGGTATTTACGAGCTGGAAGTAAGAGAGATTGAGCATGAAGTTTTTTTCCAGGAATTGATGTTATTCATAGAATAGCTCAGTTGTACTAACGATTGCCACTTATATAGAATCTTGTTCTTGGGCATATACTTAGAAGCAGTGATCATAAAGTGCTTTCTTAAAGGAATATGAGATTCCTTCTCAAGGCCGGAAATGGCAATATGTTCCAAACATGGTTGAGGAAGGTGGGCCTTATGATCTGGAAGGAAGAGAGACCGGCACAAAGTTATTTTCAGGAATAGGGGTTATTCATAGTTCAGCTCAGTTGTAGTAATGATTCCACTCATATACAAACTTGTTTCTAGGGATCTACTTAGAAGCTGGGATCAGAAAGTTCCTTCTCAAGGTAACGTGAGATTCATTCTCAAGGCCTGACATGGTATTACATTCAAAACCTTGCTTAAGAATGTAATCCTTTAGAGCTGGAAGGAAGAGAGATGGGGTAGGAAGTTATTTTGAGGAATGGTTCTTATACATAGTTTAGCTCAGCTGTAATAATGATTGCCACTCATTTAGAAACTCGTTACTATACATTTACTTACAAGCCGGGATCAGAAAGTGCTTTCTCAAAGGAGTGTGAGATTTGTTCTCAAGGGCCTGAAATGGCATTATGTTCCAAACCTGATTTAGGTTTGTGATCCTTACGAGATGGAAGGAAGAGAGAAGCACAGCTCTATTAGTGATTGCCAATCACATACAAACTTGATCCTAGACGTCTACGTGCAGGCTGTGATCAGAAACTGCTGTCTCAAAGGAATGTGAGATTTCTTCTCAAGGTCTGAAATGGCAATATGTTCCCAACTTGCTTGAGGAAGGTCTTCATTATGAGCTGGAAGGAAGATAGATTGGGCATGAAGTTATTTTCAGGATTGGGTGTTACTCAAAGAATAGTTCAGTTGTAGTAACGATTGCCACTTATATAGAATCTTGTCCTGGACAGCTACTTAGAAGCAGGGATCAGAAAGTGCCTTCAAAGTAGTGTGAGATTCATTCTCAAGGCCTGAAATGGCACGATGCATGAAACTTGGTTTATATTTGTGATCCTTATGAGATTGAAGGAGGACAGATGAGGCAAAAAGTATTACCTGGAACGGTTGTTATAGACAGTTGAGCTCAGGTCTAGTAACGATTAACACTCATATACATACTTATTCCTAGACTTCAACATTCTGGACAGGATCAGAATGTGCCTTCTCAAAGGAATATGAGATTCCATCTCAAGGAGTGACATGGCAATATGTTCCAAACCTGGTTTAGCTTTGTGATCCTTATGAGTTGGAAGGAAGAGAGATGAGGCACAAAGTTATTTTCAGGAATGGGTATTATACACAGCTTAGCTCAGCTGTAGTAACGCTTGCCACTCATATACAAACTTGTTCCTAGACATCTACTTCCACTCTGGGATCAGAAAGTGCCTTCTCAAAGGAATGCGAGAATCCTTCTCAGGGCCCAACAAGGCAATATGGTCCAAAACTGGTTTAGTTTAGTGACGCTTAGTGCTAGAAGGAAGAGAGTTTTTACATGAAGCTATTTCGTGGAATGGGTATTATAAATCATTTTACTCAGTTGTAGTACTGATTGATGCTCCAATATAAACTTGTTCCTAGACATCTACTTACAAGAAGTTATCAGTAAGTGTCTTCACAGAGGAATGTGAGATTTGCTCTCAACGACCAAAATAGCATTATGTTCTAAACCTGGTTTAAGAAGGTGATTCTCACTAGCTGAAAGGAAGAGCGAGTGAGCACAAAGATACTTCCAGGGATGGGTATTTTATACAGATGAGCTCAGCTGTAGTGATGATTGCCACTCATCTACAAAGTCGTTTCTAGACATTTGCTAACAAGCCTGGGTCAGAAAGTGCCCTCTCAAAGGAATATGAGATTCAATCTCAAGGCCTGAAACTGTATTCTGTTATATACCTGTTTTAGGTTTCTGATCTTTATGAGATGGAAGGAAGAGATAGTGGGCATGAAGTTATTTCCAACAATGGGTGTTATACATAGTTCAGCTAAGTTCCAGTAATCATTGAAATTCAATTACTAACTCGTTCCTAGAGCTCTACTGAGAACCCGGGATCAGAAATTGCCTTCTCAAAGGAATGTGATATTCCTTCTCAAGGCCTGAAATGGCAATATGTCCCCAACCTGGTTAAGGAAGCTGGACCTCATTTGCTGGAAGGAAGAGAAACAGGGCACGAAGTTATTTCCTTAGTTGTTACTGGCAAAAGTGCCTGAGCAGTGGTATTTTGTCTTTCCATTGAGAAGGCAGCCTCAGTGCAGGCAACGAACCAAAAGGAAGAAAAGGCACTTTCCATTATGATCCTCAAAAACTAAACGGAAATGTTTTTCTCCACAGAGTATGTTCATTAGATGGATACAATAGATATTCTCTCCCAGCTGCAGTGGAAAGTTTAAAAGCTCTCAGGGGTAGATGCTCCTTAAACGTACTTGCAAGCAGAGTTAGGCAAGAACTTGCTGGCATTACATGGGAGAGAATTCTCTTTTATTTTTGGGAGGAAGATCAGCCCTGAGGTAACATCCGATGCTGATCCTCCTCTTTTTTGCTGAGGAAGATTGGCCCTGAGCTAACATCTGTGCCCATCTTCCTCTACTTTATATGGGACGCCACCACAGCATGTCCTGGCAAGCAGTGCGTTGGTGCGTGCCCAGGGTTGGGAAACTGAAAACCCCAGGCCACCAAAGTGGAGCATGCACACGAAACCGTTTGCGCCACCAGGCAGGCCCCAGGGAGAAAATTCTTAAGTAAAAGTCATTAACAGCAATGTTGGGAGAGGCAATTTTCAGGATAGTCCTCTACAGATGCAAGCAAGAATTTTGCTCCAGACTGGCCTTTCCTTTTACAGATGCTATAGATACTATCTCCCAAGTGTACTGAAATTTTAAAACCTCTCATATGAAGATGTTACTTACACTTATTGGGTACCTGTGTTAAACAAAAATGTTCGTCATGATATGCTAGTGAAACCCTGAATGTAGTTTGAACTGCAGTGTATTCAAATTCTCAAGATGATCCTAAACAGCTACAAGGAGGAGTTTCTCTGAAGAGTCAACTGTCATCGAATGGATGGTAAGGATAATCTGCACCACCTGTAGTGATAGCTCTCCTAGTAAGATGATCCTGAAAACTACTGGCAAACTTGGTTGCTTAGTGGTGTTTTGTCATTCCATTGGGAAGACAGCCTCAGTGCGGGCAATGAACGGCAAAGAGGAAAAGTCACTGAACCACATCGTCCAAAAATCTACAAGGAAGAGTTTTTTTGCACAGGGTACGTTCATGTACTGGATGTTATGGATATTGTGTCCCAGCTGCGGTGGAAAGTTTAAAAGCTCTCAGAGGCAGATCCTGCGGAAAGCTACTTGCAATCTGAGTTCAGCAAGGTCTTTCTTTCATTAAATAGGGAGAGAATTACTAAGTGAATGTTGTTAACTGCAAGGATGCAAAGGAAATTTTCAGGATAGTCCTATACTGATATTAGCAAGAAATTTTCTCTACAATGATCTTTCATTTTATAGATGTTATAGATACTCCCATCTGTACTGAAATTTTAAAACCTCTCATATGAAGGTATTCCTAACAGATATTTGCAACCTGCGTTAAACAATAGTGTTGATAATAATATGCTAGTGAGACCCTGAAGGTAGGCTGAACTACAATGTTTTTAATGTCACTCATGAATATGATTCTAAACAGCGACACGTAAAGATATTCTTCACACGGTACTTTCGTTGAATGGATGTGATAGAGTTTCTTCCCCGGTTGTGGTGACAATTTTAACATCTCATAGGAATGTGTTCCTAGCAGCAACTGGCAAAATAGGTTTACAGTGGTGTTTTGTCTTTACGTTGTGGAGGAGACCTGAGTGCAGGAAGTAACTGCAGAGATGAAAAGGCACTTTGTAAGATGATCTTAAAAAGCTAAAAGGACGTATGTTCCTCCACAGAGTGTACTTACATGTAATGTTTGGTATAGATATTCTGTCTCAGCTGCAGTGGAAAGTTTAAAAGCTCGCAGAGGCAGATCTGCTGAAAGCTACTTGCCATCTGAGTTCAGCAAGATCTTTCTTGCCTTACCTGGGAGCGAATTCCTAAGTGCAGGTCGTTAACTGCAATGGTGGAAAAGGCAATTTTCAAGATACTCCTATACAGATACAACCAAGAGATTTTCTCCACACTGAACTCTCATTTCATGGATGTTATAGATACTCTCTCCAGCTGTACTGAAAATTTAAAAACTCTCATATGAAGATGTTACTAACAGATATTGGCAACCTGTGTTAAGCAATAGTGTTCATCATGATATGCTAATGATACCCTAAATGCAGGCTGAACTGCAATGCCTTTAAAGTCATTCATGAACATAATCCTAAGCAGGTACAAGAAGAGGTTTTCTTCACGGTATACTTTCATTGAATGGATTTGGTAAAGCTTCTTTCCGAGGTGTGTTGAAATGTTGAAACTCTCAAAGGAAGGTGTTCCTAACAGCTACTGGCAGAGTAGGTTTAGCAGTAGTGTTTTCTCTTTAAATCAGGGAGGCAACGTGAGTGCAGGCAATGAAATGCAAAGATGAAAATGCAATTGACAATATGATCTGAAGAAGCTAAAAGCAAGTGTTTTCCTCCACATGGTACTTACATGGAATGGATATTATAGATAAGTTCTCCCAGCTGCAGTGAAAATTTTAAAAGCTCTCAGAAGATCATTCTTAAAGGACCCTGCAAGCTGAGTTCAACAAACGCTTTCTTGCTTTACTTTGGAGAGAGATCTGAGTGAAGGCCATGAAATGCAATGAGGGAAAAGGCAATTTGCATGATGAACGTACACAGTTACACGAACGAGATTTTCACCAAACTTGTCTTTCATATTATGGATGTTATAGATACTCTCTCGCAGCACTATTGAAATTTAAAACCCCTAAGATGAAGATGTTGCTTTCAAATATTGGCCACCTGTCTTAAGCAATATAATTCATCATGAGATGCTAGTGGGACCCTGACTAGAGTTTGAACTGCAGTCTATTAATAGTCTCTTCTCAAGATGACCCTTAACAGCCACAAGCTGGAGTTTCTCTGAAGCGTCAACTTTGAGTTGATCATAACAATAACCTGCACCACCTGTAGTGATCGTTCGAAAGCTCTCCTAAGAAGATGCTCTGATGGCTACTGGCAAAGGTCATTGAGCAGCAGTGTTTTGTATTTCCATTGGGAAGGGAGGTTCAGTGCAGGCAATGAACAACAAAGAGGAAAAGGCACTTTACAATATGATCCTAAAAAGCTAAAAGGACGAATTTTTCTCCACAGGGTACATTCCTGAAATGGATGTTATAGATATTCGCTCCCCACTGCAGTGAAAAGTTTAAAAGCTCTGAGAGGGAGAGCCTCCTTAAAGATACTTCCAAGCTGAGTTCAGCAAACATTTTTTACCTGACTTGGGAGAAAGAGCACGGATGAAGGTTATTTACTGCAACGTTGGAAAAGGCAATTTTCAGAATAGTCCTATACAGATACACGCAAAAGATTTTCTCTACACCTGAATTTCAATTGATGGATGTTATAGATACCCTTTGCCAGCTGTACTGACATTTGAAAACCACTCATATGAAGATGTTACATGTAGATATTGGCCAACTGTGATAAGCAATAGTGTTTATCATGATACATTACTGAGAACCTGAAGGCAGACTGAACTGCAGTGTAGTCAAAGTCTCTTCTCAAGATGATCCCAAACAGCTGCAAGCAGAGTTTCTCTGAAGAGTCCACTTTCGTTGAATGTAGGGTAATGATAATCTGCACCACATGTAGTGATAGTTTGAAAGCTCTCCTAGGATTGTTTCAAAGAGTTACTGGTAAACTTCGTTGAGCAGTGGTATTTTGTCTTTCCTGTGGGAAGGAAGCCTCAGTGCAGGACATGAACTACAAAGAGGAAAAGGCACTTTACTATGTGATCCAAAAAACTAAAAGGAAGACTTTTCCACCACACAGTATGTTCCTGGAATGGATGTTATAGATATTCTCTCCCAGCTGCAATGGAAAGTTTAAAAGCTCTCAGAGGAAGGTGCTCCTTAAAGATACTTGCAAGCAAGTTCAGTAAGAACTTTCTGGCATTACAAGGAGAGAACTCCTATGTGTAGGTCGTTAACAGCAATGATGTAAAATGCAATTTTCAGGATAATCCTATACAGATATAAACAAGAGATTGTCTCCAAAGTGAAATTTCATTTTATGGATGTTACATATACTGTCTCCCAGCCGTACTGAAATTTTAAAACCTCTCCAATGAGGATGTTACTAACAGATATTCGTCACCTGTGTTAAGCAATAGTGTTCGTCATGACATGCTAGTGAGACCCTGAACGCAGATTGAACTGCAGTGTATTTGAAGTCACTTATGAAGATGACCCTAAACAATTATAAGCAGAAGTTATCTCCACGGTGTACTTTCATTAAATGGATGTGATAGAGCTTTTTTCTGAGCTGTGGTGAAAAGTGTAAACTCTCATGGGAAGGTGTTCCTAATCGCTACTGGCAGTGTAGGTTTAACAGTGGTGTTTTTTCTTTACATCGGGGAGGAAGCCTGAGGGCAGGGAATGAAATTCAAAGATGAGAATGCAATTGACAATATGATCCAAAGAAGCCAAAAGCAAGTGTTTTCCTCCACAGAGTACTTACATGGAATGGATGTAATGAATAGGTTCTCCTAGCTGCAGTGAAAA
Organism: Diceros bicornis minor; assembly: GCF_020826845.1. Taxonomy (NCBI): domain Eukaryota; kingdom Metazoa; phylum Chordata; class Mammalia; order Perissodactyla; family Rhinocerotidae; genus Diceros; species Diceros bicornis. The sequence goes on from NW_026691237.1 coordinate 88,831, forward strand.
GTTTACAAGCTCTCAGAGGAAGATCGTCCTTAAAGATTCCTGCAAGGCGAGTTAAGAAACACTTTCTTGCATTACATGGGATAGAGAGCCTGAGCGAAGGTCGTTAACTGCAGTGATCTAAAGGCAATATGCAGGCTGATCCCATAAAGAGAAAAGCCACAGATTTTCTGCATATTTCACTTTCGTTTTATGGATGTTATAGATAACCTCTCCCAGCTGTGCTGAAATTTTAAAACATCTCAGATGAAGATGTTACTTACAGATGTAGGCCACATGTGTTAAGCTATAATGTTTGTCATGATATGTTCATGAGAGCCTGAAAGTGGATTGAACTGTAGTGTATTAAATATCTCTTCTCAAGATGATCCTGAACAGCTACTATAAGGAGTTTCTCTGAAGATTCAACTTGAATGGAATAGATGTTAAATATAATCAGCAAAACCTGTAGTAATACTTTGAAATCTCTCATACGAAGATGTTCCTTACAGCTACTGGCAAAATTGGTTGAGCAGTGTTGTTTTGTCTCTATATAGTGAAGGAAACATTATTGCAGGCAATGAACAGCAAAGAGGAAAAGGCAATTTACCATATGATCCTAATACCTAAAAGGAAGAGTTTTTCTGAACAGAGTATGTTCACGGAATGGATGTTGGAGATATTCTCTCCCAGATGCAGTGAAATGTTTAATAGATCTCAGAGGAAAATCCTCCTCAGAGATACTTGCATGCTGAGTTCAGCAAACATTTTCTTGCATGTCTTGGGTGAGAGAGCCTGAGTGAAGGTCGTTAACTGCAAAGAGGGAAAAGGCAATTTGCAAGAAGATTCTATATAGATGCAAGGATGAGATTTTTCTCCACATTTGACTTTCATTTTATGGATGTTATAGATACTCTCCTCTAGCTGCAGTGAAACTGAAAAACCTCTCATATGAAGATGTAACCTATGATATTGACCACCTGTGTTAATCAATAGTGTTCATCATAATATGCTACTCAGACCCCGAAAGCAGATTGAACTGCAGTAATTAAAAGACTCTTCTCAAGATGATCCTAAACACCTACAAGCAGGAGTTGCTCTGAACAGTCAACTTTTATTGAATGGATGGTAATGATCATCTGCACCACCTGTAGTGATAGTTGGAAAGCTGTCATAGCACATTGTTCCTACAGCTACTTTCAAACTTGTTTGAGCAGTGGTGAGTTGTCTTTCGGTTGGGAAGAGAGCCTCAGTGCAGGCAATGAGCGACAAAGAGGAAAAGGCACTTTAACATATCCTAAAATGCTAACTTTAAGAGTTGCTCACCACAGAGTAGGTTCATGGAATGGATGTTAGAGTAATACTCGCCCCACTGCAGTGGAAAGTTTAAAAGCTCTCAGAGGCAGATCCTCCTGTAAAGTACTTGGAAGCAGAGGTCAGCAAGAACTTTCTTGCTTTACATGGGGAAGAATTCCTGATTGAAGGTAGTTAACTGCAATGTTGATAAAGGCAATTATCAGGATAGTCGTATACAGATAGAAGCAAGAAATTTTATACATACTGGACTTTCGTTTTATGGATGTTATAGATACACTCTCCCAGTGTTACTGAAATTTTAAATCCTCTCATATGAAGATGTTACTATCAGATACTGGCAAACTGTGATAAGCAATAGTGGTCATCATGATATGCAGTGAGACCCTGAATACAGATTGAACTGCAGTGTAAAGCCACTTAAGAACATGGTCATAAACGCTTACAAAAGGAGGTTTTCTTCATGGTGTACTTTCATTGAATGGATGTGATACAGCTTCTTTCCGAGCTGTGGTGAAAATTGGAAACTCCCCTAGGAAGTTGTTCCCAACAGCCACTTGCAATGTAGGTTTAGCATGGGTGTTTTCCTTTATATCAGGTAGGAAACCTGAGTGCATGCAATCAAGTGCAAAGATAAAAGGCACTTTACAATATGATCCTAAAAAGCTAAAAGGAAGTGTTTTCCTCCACAGAGAACTTACATGGAATGGATGTTACAGATATTCTCTTGCAGCTGCAGTACAAGTTTACAAGCTCTCAAAGGAGGATCCTGCTTAAAGCTCCCTACCAGCTGAGTTCAGCAAGTAGTTTCTTGCCTTACATAGGAGAGAGAGCCTGAATGACGGTTGTTAACTACAATGATGGAAAAGGCAATTTGCAGGAGGATCCTATAGACATATCAGCCAGAGATTTTCTGCACACTTGACTTTCATTTTATGAATGTTGCAGATACTCTCTCCCAGCTGTAGTGATAAGTTTAAAAGCCCTCCAAGGAAGGGCTAACTTACAGCTACAGGGCTGTTGGGTTCAGAACGGGTGTTCTTTCATTATATTTGAGGGAAAGCCTGAGTGCAGGCCATGAAGATCAATGATTGAAAAGTTCACTCATCAAGATGATCCTCAACAACTAAAATGAGTTTTTTTCCACCGTGTATGTTATTTCAATGGATGTTATAGATACTTTCTCCCAGCAGTAGTGAAAAGGATCAAATCTCTCATGGGAAGATCTTACTAACAGCTAATGGCAACCTTTGCTCAGTAAGAACATTCTCTCCTATAATGTGAGAGAGAGCCTGAGTAAATGTCGTGAGCTGCAATGTTTGAAAAAGTACTTTTCAGTGCAGATGCTAAACAGGTACAAGCAAGGGTTTTTCTCCACACTGTGCTTTTCATATATGCATATTAGAGATATTCTCTTCCTTGTGTAGTGAAAAATTTAGGCCCTTTCATAGGAAGATGCTCCCTAACAGCTACTGGTCAACCAAGCTCAACAAGCACATTCTTTTGTTCCATGTAAGAGAAAGCCCGAATGAAAGAAGTAAATTGCAACCTTTGAAAAGGGACTTTTCAAGACGATCATAAACAGATAAAAAAAGGAGTTTTTCTTCACACTGTACTTTCATTGAATGGATGTTACAGATATGCTGTACCAGTTGTAGTGAAAAGTATAAACGGTCTCGTTAGAGTATGTTCCCTACAGCTATTGGCAAGCTGAATTCAGCAGAAGTGCTCTTTCAATACATTGGATAGAAACCTGAGTGTAGACTATTAACAGGTTATGTGTGATATCAGTCATGTGTCTTTTGTGAGATTGCTCATTTATGTGTGTAATCACACCCATTGTTATCAGTTACATCACATCAATAGTGTGACATCACTCCCACTGCTATCTGTGAGATCAGTGACATGTAAATTGTGACATCACTCCCATTGTGTGCATGTGATATCACACCCTATGTTATGTGATGTGACACACTTGTTTATGGGTGACATCACAGCCCTTTGTGTGTGCCAACATCCTCATTGCGTGTCACATCCCATCAATTGTGAGTGACATCAACCTTAATTGTCATACGATATCAAACCACTATTATGTGTGGTGTCACTCCCAGTATTATGTATGACATCACACCACTTGATTGTGACATCACTCTGATAGTGTGTTTGACATCATGCCAACAGTGTGTGACATCGCTCACATTTTGTGTGTGACATCATTCCAATCGTTATGTGTGACATCACACCCATTTTGGGACATCACACACTTTGAGCAGGATAAAACTAGGTTAGCCTGTCACATCTCTCAAATTGTGTGATATCACTCCTGTTGTGTGAGGGCAGTCATATTGTTAACTTTGATATGACATCCACAGTTTTGTATGAAATCACTCCCAGGTTTCTGTGAAGTATCTCACATTTTACTCTGATTTATATCCCTATTGTGTGTTTTATGTAACTCTCATTGTTATGTATGAATTCACACTCATTTTCCTTAGAGATACCACTCCAAATGTCCATGACATCACCAGGTTGGTGTGTACTTTCACACACTTTTTGTGTCTGACGTCACTCAATGTCTGTCTGACATCACACCAATGGTGTATGTGTGATAGTGCTCACATTTGTGTGTGAAAACACACCCATTGATATGTCTGACACCATTCACATTTTTGTGACATAATTCACATTTTTATGTATGACATCACACCTATTGTGTGTGTGACAACATTCACATATGTTAACATCACACCAATTGTGTGTGACATCACTTGAATTTACGATAAGAAATGGCTATTGTTAAGTGTCATGTCACTCCCAATATTTTGTGTGATGTCACATTAATTCTCGAGGACGTCACTCTATTAGTGTGACATCACTCGCATGGTGTTTCTGTGACTTCACTCATATATTTTGGGTGACATCTTTCTGTTATGTGTGATATCACACCTGTTGTGTTGCATGACATCAGACCAATAGTGTGACATCACTCCCACATATGTGTGACGTCAGTCACATGTCCTTTGTGGTATTACTCACATGTTTATGTGTGACCTCAGTCTCATTATGTGTGACATCACATCAATAGTGTGACATCACACCCGCTATGTGTGACATCAGTGACATGTCCCTAGTGACATAATTCACATTTTAAAGGGTGACATCACTCTCATTGTGTGCATGTGATATCACTCCCACTATTTTGCGTGACGTGACCACATGCTTCTTGGTGACATCAAATCAATTGTTTGGGTGTGACAACACCCTCATTGTGTGTCACACCACAACATTTGTGTGTGACATCAACCTTAATTCCCGTATGATATACCAACCATTATTATGTGTGGTGTCACTCCCAGTATTATGTATGACATCACACCAATTGAGTGTGGCATCACTCTGATAGTGTTTGACATCCTTCCAATGGAGTGTGACGTGGTTCACATTTTGTGTCTGACATTACTCCAATCGTTGTATGGGACATCACACCCATTTTGGGACATCACAAAACATGAGTGTGCTAACAATAAGATAGACGGTCACATCTCTCAAATTGTGTAATATCACTCCCATTGTGTGTGATGGCAGTCATATTCTTAACTGTGATGTGACACCCACTGTTATGTATGAAGTCACTTCCAGGTTTCTGTGAAATCTCTCACATTTTACTCTGACATATCGCACTGGTGTGTTTTGTGTAACTCTCATTGCTATGTGTGAATATTCACTCATTTTCCTTAGAGACACCACTCCTGTTGTCTGTGACATCACCAGGTTGTTGTGAGCCTTCACACTCATTGTGTGTCTGACATCACACCAATGGTGTACTTTTGACAGGGCTCACATTTGTGATTGAAAACATACCCAATGATATGTGTGACACCATTCACTTTTTTGTGGCATAAGACAAGACACTTTTTCATGTATGACATCACACCTATTATGAGTGTGACAACATTCACAGATGTTGACATCACACCAATTGCGTGTGACATGAATGCAATTTAGCATATGAAATTGCTATTATGTGTGATGTTACTACTAATATTCTCTGTGACGTCACACTAATTCTTGAGGACATCACTCTACTACTGTTGTGCGATCACTCTCATGATGTTTCTGTGACTTCACTCATATATTTGGAGTGACATCTCTCTGTTATTTGAGACAACATGCCTGTTGTTTTTATGACATCACAAAATAGTGTGACATCACTGACACACATGTGTGACATTAGTCACGAGTCCTCTGCTGTATTACTCACCTGTTTCTGTGTGACATCACTCACATTATGTGTGACATCATATGAATTGTGTGACAACACTCTCACTGCTATGTGTGACATCGTCATGTCCCTTTTGACACAACTCACCTTTTATCATGTGACATCACTCCCATTGTGTGCATGGGATATCACACCCATTGTTATGCCTGACATGGCACACACGGTTATGGGCGACATCACACTACTTGTGTGTGTGACAACATCCTCATCTTGTGTCACATCACATCAATTGTGTGTGACATCAACCTTAATTAGGATATGATATCCCAACTGTCGTTATGTTGGTGTCACTCCCAGTATTATGTATGACAGCACACCAATTGAGTGTGGCATCACTCTGATAGTGTGTTTGACATCACTCCAACGTCGTGCTTGCGACATCATTCACATTTTGTGTGTGACATCACTGCAATTGTTATGTGTGACATCACCCCCTTTTTTGGACATCACACACCTTGATTGTGGTAACACTAGGATAGCCAGTCACATCTCACATATTGTGTGATATAACCCCATTGCATGTGACGGCAGTCATATTATTTAGTGTTATGTGACATTTGCTCTTTTTTTTTAAATTTTTTCTTTATTGCAGTAACATTGGTTTACAACATTGTAAAAATTTCAGGTGTACATCACTACACCTCCACTTCTGCACAGATTACATCATGTTCACCACCAAAACACCAACTAAAACCCATCACCACACACATGTACCAAACCATCCCCTTCACCCCCCTCACTCCCCCCTCCCCCCTGGCAACCACCAATCCAATCTCTGTCCCTATGTGTTTGTTTATTGTTGTTATTATCTATTACTTTACGAAGGAAATCATACGGTATTTGACCTTCTCCCTCTGACTTATTTCACTTTGCATTATACCCTCAATGTCCATCCATGTTGTCACAAATGGCTGGATTTCATCGTTTCTTATGGCTGAGTAGTATTGCATTGTGTATATATACCACAGCTTCTTTATCCATTTGTCCCTTGATGGGCACTTAGGTTGCTTCCAAGTCTTGGCTATTGTGACTAACGCTGCAATGAACACAGGGGTGCATGTACTTTTACAAATTGGTGTTTTCAAGTTCTTTGGATAAATACCCAACAGTGGAATAGCTGGATCATATGGTAGTTCTAACCTTGATTTTTTGAGGAATCTCCATACAGTTTTCCATAGTGGCTGGACCAGTTTGCACTCCCACCAGCAGTGTATGAGAGTACCCTTCTCTCCACAGCCTCTCCAACGCATGTTGTTTCCTGTCTTGTTAATTATAGCCATTCTGACAGGCGTGAGGTGATATCTCATTGTAGTTTTGATTTGCATTTCCCTGATAGTTCATGATTTTGAACATCTTTTCATGTGTCTGTTGGCCATCTGTATATCTTTTTTGGAGAAATATCTGTTCAGGTCTTTTGCCCATTTTTTAATTGGGTTGGTAGTTTTTAGTTGTTGAGATGCATGAGTTCTTTATATATTTTGGAGATTAACCCCTTATCAGATGTATGGTTTGCAAATATCTTCTCCCAAATGTTAGGTTGTCTTTTCGTTTTGTTGATGGTTTCCTTTGCTGTGCAGAAGCTTTTTAGTTTGATGTAGTCCCATTTGTTTATTTTTTCTATTGTTTCTCTTGCCCGGTCAGACATGGCGTTTGAAAAGATGTTGCTAAGACCGATGTCGAAGAGCGTACTGCCTATGTTTTCTTCTAGAAGTTTCACAGTTTCACGTCTTACATTCAAGTCTTTAATCCATTTGGAGTTAATTTTTGTGTACGGTGTAAGGTAAGAGTCTACTTTCATTTTTTTGCATGTGGCTGTCCAGTTTTCTCAACACCATTTGTTGAAGAGACTTTCTTTTCCCCATTGTATGTTCTTGGCTCCTTTGTCAAAGATTAGCTGTCCATAGATATGTGGGTTTATTTCTGGGCTTTTGATTCTATTCCATTGATCTGCGTGTCTGTTTTTGTGCCAGTACCATGCTGTTTTGGTTACTATAGGTTTGTAGTATATTTTGAAATCAGAGAGTGTGATACATCCAGCTTTGTTCTTTTTTCTCAGGATTCTTTTAACTATTCGGGGTCTTTTGTTGTTCCACAAAAATTTTAGGATTCTTTGTTCTATTTCTGTGAAAAATGTTGTTGGAACTTTGATAGGGATTGCATTGAATCTATAGATGGCTTTAGGAAGTATGGACATGTTAACTATGTTAATTCTTCCAATCCAAGAACACGGAATATCTTTCTATTTCTTTGTGTCTTCTTCAATTTCTTTCAGCAATGTTTTATAGTTTTCAGTGTACAGATCTTTCACCTCTTTGGTTAAGTTTATTCCTAGGTATTTTATTCTTTTTGTTGCAATTGTAAATGGGATGGTATTCTTAATTTCTCTTTCTGCTACTTCGTTGTTAGTGTACAGAAATGCAACTGATTTTTGTATGTTGATTTTGTATCCTGCAACTTTACCATATTCGTTTATTACTTCTAAAAGTTTTCTGGTGGATTCTTTAGGGTTTTCTAAATATAAAATCATGTCATCTGCAAATAGTGACAGTTTCACTTCTTCCTTTCCAATTTGGATCCCTTTTATTTCTTTCTCTTGCCTGATTGCTCTGGCTAGGACTTCCAGTACTATGTTAAATAGGAGTGGTGACAGTGGGCATCCTTGTCTGGTTCCTGTTCTTAGAGGGATAGCTTTCAGTTTTTCACCATTGAGGATGATATTAGCTGTGGGTTTCTCATATATGGTCTTTATTATGTTGAGGTACTTTCCTTCTATACCAATTTTATTCAGAGTTTTTATCATAAATGGATGCTGTATCTTGTCAAATGCTTTCTCTGCATCTATTGAGATGATCATGTGATTTTTATTCTTCATTTTATTAATGTGGTGTATTACGTTCATTGATTTACGAATGTTAAACCATCCCTGCATACCTGGAATAAATCCCACTTGATCATCGTGTATAATCTTTTTAACGTATTGTTGTATGTGATTTGCTAGTACTTTGTTGAGGATTTTTGCATCGATGTTCATCAGTGATATTGGCCTGTAATTTTCTTTTTTGTGTGTTGTCCTTGTCTGGTTTTGGTATCAGGGTAGTGTCAGCTTCGTAGAATGAGTTAGGGAGCTTCCCCCCTCCTCAATTTTTTGGAAGAGTTTGAGAAGGATAGGTATTAAGTCTTCTTTGAATCTTTGGTAGAATTCACCAGGAAAGCCATCTGGTCCTGGACTTTTATTCTTGGGGAGGTTTTTTTGATTACTGTTTCCATCTCCTTACTGGTGATTGGTCTATTCAAATTCTCTACTTCTTCTTGTTCCAGTTTTGGAAGGTTGTATGATTCTAAGAATTTATCCATTTCTTCCAGATTGTCGAATTTGTTGGCATATAGCTTTTCATAGTATTTCTTATAATCTTTTGTATTTCTGAGATGTCTGTTGTAACCTCTCCTCTTTCATTTCTGATTTTACTTATTTGTGCCTTCTCTCTTTTTTTCTTGGTGAGTCTAGCTAAAGGTTTGTCAATTTTGTTGATCTTTTCAAAGAACCAGCTCTTGGTTTTATTAATTTTTTCTATTGTTTTTTTGGTCTCTATTTCATTTATTTCTGCTCTGGTTTTTATTATTTCCCTTCTTCTACTGATTTTGGGCTTTGTTTGTTCTTCTTTTTCCAGTTCCTTTAGGTGCCTTGTTAGAGTGTTTATTTGAGATTTTTCTTGTTTGTTGAGATAGGCCTGTATCGCTATAAACTTCCCTCTTAGAACCGCTTTTGCTGTATCCCATAAATTCTGGCATGTCGTATTTTCATTTTCATTTGTCTCCAGGTATTTTTTGATTTCTTCTTTGATTTCTTCGTTAACCCAGTCGTTGTTCAGTAGCATTTTGTTTAATCTCCACATATTTGTGGTTTTTCTTATTTTCTTCCTATAGTTGATTTCTAGTTTCATATCGTTGTGGTCAGAAAAGATGCTTGGTATTATTTCAATCTTCTTAAATTTATGGAGACTTGTTTTGTGGCCTAATATGTGATCAATCCTGGAGAATGTTCCATGTGCATTTGAAAAGAACGTGTATTCATCGGTTTTTGGATGGAATGCTCTGTATATATCTACTAGGTCCATCTGTTCTAGTGTGTCATTTAATGCCAATGTTTCCTTATTGATCTTCTGTTTGGGTGATCTATCCATTGGTGTAAGTGGAATGTTAAAGTCCCCTACTGTTATTGTGTTACTGTCTATTTCTGTTTTTATGTCTGTTAATAATTGCTTTATATATTTAGGTGCACCTACATTGGGTGCGTAGATATTTACAAGTGTTATATCCTCTTGTTGGAGTGTTCCCTTGATCATTGTGTAATGCCCTTCTTTGTCTCTTTTTCCAGTTTTTGTTTTAAAGTCTATTTTGTCTGATATGAGTACTGCTACCCCAGCTTTCTTTTCAACGCCATTTGCGTGGAATATCTTTTTCCATCCCTTCACTTTCAGTTTGTGAGTGTCTTTAGGTCTGAAGTGTGTCTCTTGTATGCAGCATATATATGGGTCTTGTTTTTTTATCCAGTCAGCCACCCTATGCTTTTTAATTGAGCATTTAGTCCATTGACGTTTAAAGTCGCTATTGATAAGCATGTACTTACTGCCATTTTTTAACTTTTTTTTTCTCAGTGTTTTAGTAGACCTTCTCTGTTCCTTTCTTCTTCTATACAGAATTGATGGTCATTTTAATTTAACCTCTGTCTGAAAGCTGTACTCTTTAACGCCCCTCCTCCCTCCTTTTATGTTTTTGATATCATATCTAACCTCTTTTTGGTGCTTTTCTATCCATTACCCTTTTATCATGGAAATAGATAATTTTTCTTATTTGTGGTCTTCTCTTTTCCCCTTAAATCAGTCCCTTTAACATTTCTTGTAGCACTGGTTTCTTAGTGACAAATTCCTTTAATTTTTGCTTGTCTGGGAAGTTTTTGATCTCTCCTTCCATTTTGAATGATAGGTAGAGTATTCTTGGTTGTAAGTTTTTTCCTTTTAGCACTTTAACTATATCATGCCATTCTCTTCTAGCCTGTAAGTTTTCTGCTGAGAAGTCAGCTGATAGCCTTATGGGGTTTCCTTTGTAAGTAACTTGACATTCTCTTGAGGCTTTTAGGATTCTCTCTTTATCTTTAATTCCGGACATTTTGATTATAATGTGTCTTGGTGTGGGTCTCTTTGGGTTTATCTTGTTTGGGGCTCTCTGTGCTTCCTGTACCTGGATGTCTGTTCCCTTCCTTAGGTTAGGGAAGTTTTCATCTATTATTTCTTGAAATAGATTCTCTGCCCCCTTGTCTCGCTCTACTCCTTCCGGGACACCTATAACACGGATGTTAGTGTGCTTGATGTTGTCCCAGAGGTCCCTTAGACTGTCCTCACTCTTTTTAATTCTTTTCTCTTTTACCTGTTCACCTTGGGTAATTTCTTCTAGTCTTTCACCCAGCTCACAGATCCGTTCGTCTGTACCCTCTACTCTGCTTTTGAGTCCCTCTAATGAATTTTTCATTTCCAGTATTGTATTCTTCATTTCTGATTCATTCTTTTTTATATCATCCATTTCTTTGTTGACATTCTCATTGAGTTCATCTATTCTTCTCCCCAGATCAGTGAGCATCCTTAACACTCTTAGTTTGAACTCTCTGTCGGGTAGGTTGCTCATTTCTGTTTCACTTAATTCCTTTTCTGGGGTTTTGTCCTGTTCCCTTACTTGGAATGTATTCTTTTGCCTCCTCAATTTGCCTCTTTCCCTGTGCTTGTGTGTACGTATTAGGTAGGTCAGCTACGTCTCCTGTTCTTGGATATGTGACCTTATGTAAGTGATGCCTTAAGAGGCTTCCAATGTGCTTCCCTCAGTTCTTAATGTTCCAGAGGTGACCCCTATGTGGGCTACGTGTGTCCTTCTGTTGTGGCCTGTTTGCTCTCCCTGTAGGCACCCAGGGAGGCCAAGTTATGCTCCTGGCCAGGTGTTGTAATGCTGAGCTGCTTGTAGTTGTTGTGGGCCGTTCAGTCTCTTTATGAGGTGTGGGGAGCCCCAGCACAGTTGGCTGCAAGTTCTAATACAACATTTGTGTTGCAGTATATCTTTTAAGTGAGTAGGCCCCCAGCATGGCAGGTTGTTAGGCTCAGGGCCTTACAGTTGCTGTAAGCCTCTAGCCTGTTAGGTCTCTTGTCAGCTCTCTGAGGATTGCAGATGGGTGGGGCTGGCCTCAGGCATAGGAGCACCCAATTGCTTCAGGCTTTGGAATGTGGGGCAAACCCCCTATGTGGGTCTTTGAGAAGCACTAGTCTTCTGCAACTGACAAGCTCTGCTGCCCACAGGTCCACACACACAGTCAACACAGTCCTGCCCCGTGTGCGCACCCTGACCTCCCCAAGCGGACCCAGTCTCTCCACAGCGGGAGCCCCACACACTCTACCACCGCCCCACACTCTCCACCCGCTCCTTGTGCACACCCTGCCACGCTAAAGTCGGCTCAGTTGCCAGGCTGCAGAGAATCCAGTCACCAATCTATGCAGGCCCACAAGTTGCCTGAGGGCTTGTTGTTGGGTGGGACCAGTCTCTAGGGTGGGCTGCCCGCCCTGGCTGAGCTGGATTAAATCGGTGCTCTAGCGGGTGGGGCAGACCCTGGGCTAGCAGGTCCCAGGGAGAACTCCAATTGCCTCTGTGTCAGCATGCCCACACCAGGCCACAGCCATGGCCGCCGCCAATGTCCCAGTCCCTGGAGAGGTCTCACCCCTCACCGAGATGCACTCAGGGCCTATTAGGTGAGTCTCTTTTCACCACAGCACTGTGCACCTTTCTTTCTGGTGATTTTAGGATGCTTTCTGAAATGGGTGAATTTGCGCATGGGCCCTTTAAGAGCCGGTTTTAGTTTCTTTGTGAACCGGGTTTTCTGGGGGTGCTCCCCAATGTTTTAGTAGCAGGCACAGTCAGATATTATGCCGCTGGTCTTGATTGTGCTGGGTTCACAAAATGCCCACAGCGGGGATGCTCCCCGGCTCAGGGTCCCGCGCCTTCAGGGAGGCTGCGTACCTGTGAGCTGCTCCCGGCGGCTGTGAAGCTGGCGGCTTGGAAGGCGGCGTTTTTCCTCTTCAGAAGGGAGTCTCTGCCTCTTCCACCTCAGTGAGGATTGTCCGTTGTTGCAGGAGTTCCCCTTATCCAGTTTTCAGTTCTGTCTCAGGGGTAATTTTTCCACGAGTAGTTGTAAATTGGCTGTGTCTACGGGAGGAGGTGAGTTCCGAGTCTGCTTAGGCCGCCATCTTGACTTCTGTCTCCGTGACATCCGCTCTTATGTATGAAATAACACCTAGGTGTCTGTGAAATCTCTCACATTTTACTCTGACTTAAATCCCACATGTGTGTATTGTGTAACACTCATTATATGTGAATTCACACTCATTTTCCTGAGAGACACCACCCCCATTGTCTGTGACTTCACCAGGTTGGTGTGTGCCTTCACACACATTGCGTGTCTGACATCACTCAATGTGTGTGTGACATCACACCAATGGTGTATGTGTGACAAGGCTCACATTTGTGTGTGAAAACACACCCATTGATATGTGTGACACCATTCACCTGTTTTGTGACATAATTCACATTTTTATGTATGACATCATACCTATTGTGTGTGACAACTTTCACATATGTTGAAATCAAACCAATTGTGTGTGGGTTAGGGTTAGTGTTAACATTAGGTTTAGAGTTTTGGTTAGGGTTAAGGTTAGGGATAGAACTAGGGTTAGGGTTAAGGCTAGGGCTGGGTCTAAGGCGAGGGTTAGGTTTAGCGTTTAGGTTTAGGGCTATGTTAATAGCCCTAGCTAGGTTAGGGTATGTTTAGGTTTAGGGCTAAGGCTAGGGTGAGGGCTAGGTTTAGGGTTATTGCCAGGGTTACGGATAGGTCTAGGGTGTGGGTTAGGGCTATGATTAGAGTTAGGTTTAGTGTTAGGTTTAGGGCTAGTGTTAGTATTAGGGTTAGGGTGAGGGTGAGGGTTAGAGTTAGGGTTACTGCTAGGGCTAGGCTTACGGTTAAGTTTAGTGTCATGGTTAGGTTTAGTGTTAGGGTTAGGGTTAGTGTTACAGCTGGGGTATGTCCAGGGACAGGATTAGGATTAGATTTAGTGCTAGGTTTAGGTCTAGGGATACTGTTAGCTCTAGACTTAGAGTTAGGGCTAGTGTTAGGTCTAGAGCTAAGGCTAGGCCCTGTGTTCTGGCTAGGGTTACAGTGGTAACCCTATGGTTAGGGCTAGGTCTAGGTCTAGGTCTAGGGCTAGCATTAGGGCTAGGGTTAGAGTTAGGTTGAGGGCTATGGTTAATGTTAAGTTTATGTTTAGGGTTAGTCCTAGTGCTGGGATCAAGGTTAGGGTTCTTGTTAGTGTTCAGATTCAGGTTTATGTTCGGGTAAGGGTTTGGGTTCGTGTTTGGTTTCTGGTTTGGTGAGGTTTAGGGTTAGGCTTATGGGTTAGGGTCAGTTTTAGGGTTAGAGTGAGGGTTAAAGTTAGAATTAGGATTAAGTCTGTGCTGTGGTTAGGGTTAGGTTACAGATTAGGGTTAGGATTAGCATTAGCTTTAAGGTTATGTTAGTGATAGCACTAGGGCTAGGGTTAGGGTTCGGTTTATGGATAGGATTTGGGTTAGCATTAGGATTAATACTCCGTTTAGGGTTAGGGTTACACATAGTGGTAGATGTTGGTTTTGGGCTACAGTTCGGTTTAGTGTTAGTGTTATGGCTAGGGCTAGATTGAGCATTAGGGTTAGTGCCATGGTTCAGGTTAGGGCTAGGGTTAGGTTTAGAGTTAAGTCTAGGTCTAGCGTTATGGTTAGGGCTATGGCTAGGATCATGGTTCGGTTTAGGGTCATGTTTTGTGTTAGACTTAGTGGCAGGGGTACTGTTAGGTTTAGGGTTAAAGATTGGGTTATTGGTTGGGAATGGGAGAGATCGGTTTAGAGTCATGGTTAGGGTTAGGATTAGCATTAGTGTTGTGGCTACGGTTAGGGATAAGGTTAGTGTTAGAGTTAGGGTTAGGGCCAGGGCTCGGGTTAGAACTGGGGTTAGACTTAGGGCTAGGGATAGGTCTGTGGTTAGGGTTAGTGTTAGGGCTAGTGTAAGGGTCCGGTCTAGGGCTGGGTTAGAATTAGATCTAGGACAAGTGTTAAGGTTAGCGTTACACTTAAGGTTAGGGTTTGGCATAGGGCTAGGTTTAGGCTTAGGGTTGTTTTAGGCTTAGGTTTGGAATATGGGTAGTGGTTTTGGTTGGGGTTGGGGATAGGGTTATTGTTAGGGCTTAGGGTTGGGTTAGGAACAGAGTTCTGGTTAGTCTTAGGGCTAGGGTTAGGGCTAGGGTTAGAGTTATGCTTGGGGTAGGTTTAGTGTTTGGGTGAGGGTCAGGTGTATGGTTAGCGTTAGGATTAGGTTTTGGGAAAGGCTTAGGTTTAGGTCTAGGGTTAGAGCTAAGGTTAGGTTTAGGGTTAGAGTTCAGTTAGGTTTATGGCTATGGTTAGTGTTAGGGCTAGGGTTAGTGCTAGGTTGCTGGTAGTGCTAGGGCTGCGGCTGGCTTTAGGCTTATGGCTATGGCTAGGATTAGGGTTAGTGTTAGGGTTAATGCTGCATGTGTTAGCATTTGGGTTATGGGTAGGGTCAGGGTTAACTTTAGGGTTATGTGTAAGGTTAGGTTTGTATTTAGGGTAAGCGTGGGGCTGGCCCCATCGCTTAGCAGTTAAGTGCGCGGGATCTGCTGTTGGTGACCCAGCTTTGGATCCCGGGTGCACACCGACACACTGCATCTCCGGCCATGCTGATGCCGTGTCCCACATACAGCAACTAGAAGGATGTGCAGCTATAACATACAACTATCTACTGTGGCTTTGGGGGAAAAAATAGGGTAAGCGTTAAGGTGACGGGTAGGAGTAGCGGTAGAGTTAGAGGTAAGTTTAGAGTTGGGTTAGCATTAGGGTTATGGTTGGGGTAGTGTTAGGGTTTGGTTTAGGGCTACTGTTAGTGTTAGCATTAAGGTTAGGGCTAGGGCTAGGGTTAGGGCTAGAGTTAGGCTTAGGGTTAGGGGTAGGGTTAAGGTTAGCACTAGGTCTAGGGCTAAGGTTAGTGTTAGTGTTAGTTCTAGGGCTAGGTCTAGGGTTACTGTTAGGGTTAGAGTATGGGTTAGGGCTAGGCATAGGGTTAGGGTGAGGGTTAGGGTTAAGGCTATGTTTAGGGTTAGGGTTAGGTTTAGAGCTATATTTATGTCTGTGGTTTGGTTAGGGTTAGGACTAGGGCTTGTGTTGGGGTTAGGGTTAGGGCTATGATTAGGTCATGGTTAGCATTAGGGTTAGGGCTACTGTTGGGTTAGAGTTAGGGTTAGGGTTGTGGTTAGGGTCAGGTCTACGGCTAGGGTAGAAGTTACGCCTATGGCTATGGTTATGGTTAGGTTTATGGTTACAGTTACAGTTATGGTTAGTTGTAGGTCTCGGGTTAGTCTCAGGTCTCTGTCTAGGGTTTGAGTTAGCCCTAGGTCTATGTCTAGGTTTAGTGTCAGGGTTAGGTTTAGGGTTAGTACTAGAGCTACATTTAGGTTTACGTTTAGGGGAAGGGTTAGAGTTACATCTAGGGTTAGGATAGGGTTAGAGTTAGGGCTAGGGTTAGGGTTCGATCTATGGTTATGGTTAAGGTTATGGTTGTGTTAGGTTAGGTTTAGTGCTAGATTTACGGGGAGATCTAGCGTTAGGGTTACTGTTAGGACAAGGGTTAGGGTTAGGGCTAGGTTTAGGCCTTGGATTAGCCTTAGGTTTAACCTTAGGGTTTAGGTTAGGTTTATAGCTACAGTTAGGGTTAAGTCTAGAGTTAGCGCTACAGTTAGGGTTACGGCTAGGGTTGGTCTTTGGTTTAGGGTTAGGGCTAGAGTTCGGATTACAGTAGGGTTAGAGTTAGTTTTGGGCTAGAGTTAGGACTAGAGCTAGAACTAGGGCTTTCATTAGGGTTACGACTAAGTTAGGGATAGTGTAAAGGCTAGGGCTATGCTTAGGATAAAGGCTAGGGTTAGGATTAATGTTATGGTTAGGGTTAGGGATTGTTTAGGTTTTCAGTTAAGGGTAAGGGTAGAGGTAGTGTAAGGGTTAAGTTAGGATTAGGGCTGGTGTAGTGGTAAGAGTTGGGTTAGGGTGAGAGTTAGAGGAGTGGTAGGCTTAGGGGTAGGGTGAGGGTTGGGTTAGGGTTAGCGTTATGATGAGTGTTACGGCTGGTGGTAGCATGAGAGTTAGCGTTAGGGCTAGAGTTAGGGTTAGGGCTAGGATTATGCTGAGGGCTAGGGTTGGGCCTAGCATTAGGAGTAGGGTTAAGAATAGGGCTAGGATTAGGGTTATGGTTAACGTTATGGGTAGGGGCAATTTTAGGGCTACAGCTAGGGTTAGTGGTAGGTTAGGGTTACATTTAGGTTTAGGGTTTGGGTTAGGTATAGGCTTAGGTTTAGTGTCAGGTTTAGGGCTAGTATCATGGTTAAAAGTAAGATTAGGACTAGGGTTAGAGTTAGGGTTTGGACATGGGCTAGTGTTGGCATTAGGGTTAGGGCTAGGATTAGGACATAGTTAACATTAGGGTTAGGGTTAATGATGGGTGATGGTTAGTGTTGGGTGATGGTTATTGTTAACGTTAGGGTCACCTCTAGGCTAGGGTTGGGGTTAGGCCTAGAGCTAGAATTAGAGTTAGGATTAGTTTTTAGTTTAGGGTTAGTCCTAGAGCTAGGGTTAGGTTTACTTTTAGTGGTAGAGTTAGTGTTAGAGGTAAGTTTAGTTTAGGGGTAGGGCTAGGGCAATTGCTGGGGCTCGGTTTTTGTTAGGGATAGGGTTACGTTTAGTGTTAGGGATCAAACTAAGGTTATGGTTGTGGCTTAGACTGGGGTAAGTGTTATGGTCAAGGTTAGCCTAGGGCTGAGTTAGAGTTAGGGTTAATGTTAGGCTTAGGGGAATGGGTAGGGTTGGAGTTAGAGATGGTTTAAGGTTAGGTTTAGAGGTAGTTTTAGAGTTAGGGTTAGTGATAGGGCTAGTGTTAGGGTTACGGTTAGAGCCAGGGCTATGGACAGGGTTAGGGTTAACGTTAGTGCTAGGACTAGATCTAGATTTATGATTAGGGTTAGAGTTAGGGTTAGAGTTAGGGTTAGTGTTAGGGTTTGAGCTATGGCTAGGGCTAGGGCTAAGTTTAGGGTCAGATTTAGGGCTAGGATTTGTGTTGGGTTAGGGCTAGCATTGAGGGTTAGGGTTAGGGATATGGTTAGGGTTAGAGTCAGGTGTAAAGGTAGAGTTTGGCATAGGGTAGTGTTAGGGTTTGTGTTATGGTTAGGACTAGTGTTAGGCTTAAAGGTAGGGCTAGGTCTAGGGCTAGGGCTAGAGTTAGGGTTAGTGTTAGGGTTAGTGTTAGGTCTAGCACTAGCGTGAGGGTAGGATTAGGGTTAGAATTAAGGTAAGATTAGGAGTTGGTAGGGTAAGGATTTGCTTTAGGGTTAGGTGTAGTGCAGGGTCACGGTTAGGGCTAGGTTTCAGGTTAAGGGTAGGGTTAGTGTTAGGGGTATGGGGATGGCTTTATAGTGGGTAATGGGGATGGCTTTTTAGTGTTTGGTTTGGTTCAGGGTTAGCATTAGTGTTTGTGCTAGGGTTATGGATATGTTAATGTTAGGGTTAAGGTCTGGGCCATGGCTAGGGTTAAGGGTAGGTCTAGATTTATGTCTAGGGCTAGGCCTGAGTTTAGAGTTAGGACTAGGACTATGGTTTATTTCATGTGTAGGGCTGGGTTAGTGTTAGGTCTAGGTCAATGTTTAACGTTAACATTACAGATGAGGTTAGTGCTAGGGTTAGGGTTACAGCTAGGGTTATGGTTACTGTGAGCGATAGTGTTAGGGTTAGGGTTAGGTTTAAGGTTGAGGTTGGGTTGGGGTTGGGTTAGGGTGAGAGTTAGGGCTCAGGGTGGTGATGGACTGTTAGTGCAATGGTTAGGATAGGACTATGGTTAGTGCTAGGTTTAGTGTTAAGTTTAGGGCTGGGTTAGTGCTAGGTCAGGTTTAGGGCTAGGGCTGTTGGTTTTATGTTTAGGGCTATGGCTAGGATTAAGGTTGGGGTATGAATGGGTTAGGGTTAACGTTAGGGGTAGCGTTATGTGTAGAGCTGGGTTAGAGTTCGCGTTAGGTTTAGGGGTGGGGGTAGGGGTAGGGGTAGGGGTGGGGTTATGGGTCGGTTTGTATTATGGTTAGGTTTAGAGTTAATAGTAGGTGTAGGTGCAGGACTTGGATTAGTGTTAGGGTAAGGTTTATGGTTAAGGTTAGGTTTCGTACAGAGTTAATGTTAGTTTTATGGTTAACGTTAGGGTTATGTTTGGGCTTAAGCTTCCTTTAGGGTTAGGTTTAAGCTTAGGGTTGGGGTAGGGTTTGGATTAGGATTAGGGGAGGTATGTAGGTGTAGGGGTAGAGTTAGGCTTAGGGTTAAGGTTTGTGTTAGTGCTAGAACTGGGGTTAGGGTTAGTGTTAAGCTTGGCTTAAGGTTAGGTTTAACAGAGTGGTACGTGTAGGGATAGTGTTAGCGTTAGTGTTAGCATTAGGGTTAGGGGTAAGTTTAGGGTTAGGGTTAGGTTTAGGGTTAGGGCTAGGGGTAAGGTTAGGATTATGGCTAGTGTTAGGAATAGTGTTATTATTAGGGATGGAGTTGAGGTTAAGTTTGGGTTAGGGTTAGGTTTAGTTTTATGGTTAGTGGTAGGGTTGGGGTTAGGGTTGCATTCGAGTTTGGCCTATGGTTATGGAGGGGCTAGGGTTTCGGTTAGGGTTATGATTAAGGGAGGAGTAGGTGTATGGATAGGTTTAGGGTTAGTGTTCGGGTTAAGGCCAGTGGTTGTTGTAGGGATTGGGTTAGGGTTAGTTTTAGGGTTAGGGTTAGATTTAGGTTTACTGCTAGTGTTAGAGTTGGCATTAGGGTCTAGAGTCACAGTTAGGGTTAAGGGTAGGTTTATGGTTAGGGGTAGGTCTGGGGTACAATTAGGGTTAGTGTTTGGCTTTGTCTTAGGTTTAGGGTTAGGGTTAAGGCTGGGTCTAGGGCTGGTTTTAGGGTTAGGGTTAGTGCTAGGTTTAGGGCAAGGGTTTGGGTTAGGTTTAATGCTAAGATTAGTGTTGGGGTTAGGTTTGTGGTTGGGTTAAAGAGTTAATGTTAGTGTTCAGGGTAGTATTATGGGTAGGCATAGGGTTACGGTTAGGGTTAGCATTAGAGTTAGAGTTAGGGTTAGACTTAGGGGTAGGGGTTATCTAAGATTTAGGGTTATGGTTACAGTTAGGCATAGGGTAAGGGTTAGGTGTAGCGGTAGGTTTAGTGTTATGATTATTCTTAAGATTAGTGTTAGTGTTATCGCTAGGGATTGGGTTATTGTTAGGCTTAAGGTTAGGGTTAGGGTTACGGTTAGGTTTGGGTTTAGGGTTGGGTTAGTGTTAGGGTTCGTGTTACTTTAAGTCTTAGGGTCTGGGTAAAGAGTGTTTTAGGGATAGAGGTAGGGTTACAGTTAAGGTTAGGGGTAGTGATACGGTTAGCTGTGGGAATTGCATTAAGTTTAACATTAGGGCCAGGGCTAGAGTTAGGTCTAGGGTTAAGTTTATGGCTAGGGGTTGGTCTAGGGCTTAGACTAGGGTTAGGTTCAGTTTTACTGTTAGGTTTAGTGTCAGATTCAGGACTAAGCATAGGGCTGCGTTTAGTGTTAGTGTTCGGGGTTAGGCTAAGTTTTAGGCCCAGTTTTAGGGTTAGGGTTACAGCTAGAGTTAGGTCTAGGGCTGGGGCTTGTGTTAGGATTATGGATAACATTAGGGTTAGTGTTAAGGCTAGGGATAGTGTAGGGGTCAGGTGAGGACAATGATTAGGGTTAGGGTTGGGGCTGGGTTTACGGCTAGGGTTAGTTCAAGACTTGGGTCAAGGTTAGTGTTAGGGTTATTGTTAGAAGTAGATTTAGGTTTAGGGTAAGGATTATGGTTAGGGTTCGGGTTAGGGCTAGGGTTGTATTAGTGTTAGGGTTATTGTTAGGATTAGAGTTAAGTATAGTGTTAGCCTTAGTGTTTAGAGTTAGTGTACTAGAGTTAGCATAGTGTTAGGGTTAGGGTTAAGGTTTGGGCAAGAGCTAGGTTTAGACATAGAGTTAGGGTTATGGCTAGTGTAAGGTCTGGGTTTTAGGGCTAGGGCTAGGATTAGTTTCAGCTGTAGGTTGGGTCAGGTCTAGATCTAGGGCAAGGGTTAGGGTTAGGGTTACAGTTAGGGTTAAGTTTAGGGCTAGGGATAGTGCCAGGGTTAGGGTTAAGTCTAGGACTAGGGTTGGTGTTAGGGATAGGGCTAGGCTTAGGCTTAGTGCTAATTCTTGAATTACTGTTATTGTTACTGTTAGTGTTTGGGTTGGTGTTGTGTTGCGCTAAGTGTCAGGTATAGGGTTAGTGGTAGGCCTAGGTTTAGTGTAGGGGTAATTGTAGCTTTAGACTTAGGGTTAGGGTTAGGTATAATGTTATGTCTAGGGCTATGGTTAGGGTTAGGGTTAGGTTTAGGGCTATGATGAAAATTAAGCTTAACGTTCGGATTAATGTTAACATTAGTTTTAGGGCTGGGGTTGGGGTTTGTATCATGAACCCTAACCCAACTTTAGCTCTAACCCTAAACCTACCCCAAGCCCTAAAACTCCCCCTAGCCCTAACCCTAATAATATGCCTACCCCTATGACTCACTGTAACTGTAACCCTAAGCCAACTCTAACCCCAACTTAAAACCTAGTCCTAGCCCTAGCTGTAACAGTAACCCTAACGCTAGCATAACCCTAACTCTAACCCTAATCTTAACCCAAACCAAAACCCTACGCCTAATCCTACACTTTCCATTGTCCCACCCTAAGGCACACAGGACACTAACGTCAGACCTAACCCTAATCATACACCTAGCTCTAACCTCAAAACCCGCCCCGTCCCAAACCATAAAAATAAATCTAGTGATAAACCTAAAAAGAAACCTAACCCTAAATGTAATAACTAAACTTAGCCCTAAGCCCAGCCTTAACGATAACTCTTGCCATAACACTAACCCTGTCACTACACGTCCTCCTAACTCTCACCCTAACCCTACATGTAATCCAACCCTAATCTTATCCCTAGCCCTTGCTGTAGCCCTAAACCAGTCCTAACACAAACACTAACCCTATTCCTAATCCTACCCCGACTGCTAAACCTAACCTTAACGGAAACACAAACCACATCATCTAACTCTAAGAATAACCATAACACTAAACCTAGCCCTAGCCCTAAACATAACCCAGCGCAGGCCCTAACTCTCACCCTAACCCTACCCCTAACCCTAACTCTAGTCCTAACACTAACCCGAACCCTACCACTAATCGTAACCCTAACCCGAACCTGAAACCTAACCCGCCCTAATCTGAGCACTAACTCTAAGACTAAACATAACTCTAACCCTAACATGAACCTTAACAGTAAACCTAATCCAACCCAACCCTAACCTTAAACCTTGCCCTAAGCATAAGCCGAACCCTAACCCAAACCCTAAACCGGGCCCCAAATTTAACCCTAACCTGAAGCTTAATCCGACACTAAACCTAAACCTAAACTTATCCCGAACCGAAACCTAAACCTTACCCTAATCCAAAGGCAAACCTCAAAATAAAGCTAAGCCTAACCTCACAATAACCCTAACCCTAAACCTAACATGAACACAAATCGGAACGCTAACCTAAACAGAAATCTAGCCCTAAACCGACCCAGAACCCAACCCTACCCCTAAAACTAACCCTAACCCTAAGGTGAACACTAACCCTAACCCGAACCCGAACCCGAATCCAAACCCTAACCCTAACTCAAACGCTAACTCGAACCCTAACAATAAACCTAACCTGATACTGACACCAAACACTAACCATAACCCTAATCCAAACACTAACCTCACCCTAAACCTTAACACAACCCTAACAGTAACCCTAATCCTAACTGTCCCAACAAAGCAAAACATAACCCTAACCCAAACTGGAAAATGAACTCGAACCCTAGCCGTAACCCTAACCCGAAAACAACCCTTACCTTAAACCTAAACCTAAACTTAACATGAAAATTACCCCTAACCTTATCAGCAATCCTAGCCCGAACTGTAACCCTAACCCTAAACCTAATCTTAGCCCGACTCTAACCCTAAGCCTAACCAGAACACGAAACTGAACCTTAAGCCTAACCCTAACTCGAACACCAGCCCTAACACTAAAACTAAACATTACCCTAACCTGAACACTACTGCTAACCCTAACCTTAACCTGAACTCTAAACATAATTCTAACCCTAATGCTAACCCTAACCCTAATCCAAACCCAACGCTAACCCTAACCCTAACCCTAACCCTAACCCTAGACCTAAATTGAACCCTAACCCTAACCATAACCCTAATCGGAAACCAAAACTTAAACCTAACCCCAACCCTAACCCGAACCCAACCCAAAGCCTAACCCTAACCCTAGCCCTAACCCTAACCCTAACCCTAACCCTAACAAGAAACCTAACGCTAAAGCTAAGCCTTTTTCGAACCTGAAACCTAATAATAACCCTAATCCGAATACTAACCCTAACCTCAGCCTAACCCAAAGCCTAACACTAAAGCGAACACTAACCTGAATCCTAACCCTAACAAGAACTCTAACACTAACCTGAAGACTAACCCAACCACAACCCTAAGTCTAAACCGATATCAAAACCAAACCCTGACCCTGACATTAACCAGCAAACTAACACTAACACTACACCTAACCCTAACCCTAAATCTAACTCGAACCCTAACACTAACCCTAATGCTAAACTGAACCTGACCACTGACCCTAACCCTAAGCATAACCCTAAACTCTAACACTAACCCTACACGTAAAACAAACCTGTACCAAACCCAAACCCTAACACTAACCAGAACCATAACCCTAATGCTAACCATAACCCTAACCCCAATACTAACAGAAACCCTAACCCTTACACTAACCAGATGATAACGCTATGCTAACTGAACCCTAACCCTAACCTGAAATCTCACCCAAACCTGGCAACCAACCATAAGCCTAACCTCAACCCTAACACTAACCTAAACTCCAACATACTATTAAAACGAATCATAACCCTATGCCTAACCAGCACCATAAACCTAACTCTAACCAGAAACATATACCTAAATATAAACCTAACACTAACCCAAAAACGAAACCTAACCCTAAAACTGACAGTAAACGGAAACCAAGCATAACAGTAACGTAAGACTAAGAGTACCCCAGGAAATGGCTTTGGGGAGAAAAGCATGATGAAGGGCACGAGTGAGACCTTATGTCTGAGTGCAAAGGTGCCAGGCAGAGGGCGAGAGGATGGCTGGCTTGGGTCGCCTGCTTTCTCCAAAGGAGGCTGCACAACCAGCTGAACATGCTACCAGGGCCAGGACACTTCCAAGGGGACAAGTTCCTGAGGACATAGCCCTGGGGACGGCCGTCAAGTCTCCTGGGGGTTGTGCTGGGCCCCGTCAGTGGAGGAAGCAGCCAGGCAACAGGTGTGCCAGAGGTGACATCAGGCAGCCTGCCAGACCCGGGTCCCTGTCCTGCCCAGGCCTCCTGAGGGAGGACTATGGTCGTGGTAGTGGCGAGTTGGGTGGGGCTGCCGTCTAGCCTGTCCCAGGATGACCAGGGAGAGGGCGCCTGGAGATGGGCTGCCCCTGGCCAGGTCTGAGGGACCGACTCAGCTCGGGGCAGTTGAGGGCAGAGAGATAATCCACCTCTGCCCTTTCCCTACAGGTTCTTAGGGCTGGCCAATTCCTTAACAAGACAGGTTGTCTGGAGAAAATCAGACCCAGCTGAAGAACATGTGTCCATGGGAGAAACACGGGAAACTGAGTCTCTCCACACACTGGCAGAGATTCTTATTTAGCATACTCTCCTGAGCTAATGACAAAGGTGGATGTCGTGGGTTGGCCTGTGGGAAGGGAGAGGGTAGGAAGATGATTGTCATGCCAAGGGACATGTAAAGGCTTGTCTGAACCATTTCCCCTGCACTGGGGTCAGGTCCGGAAGAGCCGGTACGGAGGTGAGCAGGAACTGGCCTCTCTGTGGTGGGGCTGGCCCCGGGGTGGGCGTGAGGGCGGTGGGTGGAAGTGGGATGACGTGTGAGTTGGCACCAGTCAGTGGTGGAGGCAGCAACTCAGAGGCCAGGAGTCTCTATCTCTCTCCCTCTCTGTCTCTCTGTCTCTCTCTCTCTCCCTCAGGGACCTGAGGAGTGTAAGGTGGCGCCCCCTGCCCACCTCACTTACTTCTCCCATGGACCCTTCTTTCTCTGACCTCTCCGGGAGCCCTGTGGGCTTGGGTTCAACCCCCCACACCCCCACACAGGCCCAGGTTGCATGCGCGACCACCGGGGCCTAGGGCTTGCCTCGAGGTCCTCAGTGAAGTCTCTGCCCTCCCGCCAGGCTCTGACCGGCTGGCGCCACCCAGCTACAGCTGTTCCATCACCGCCCTTCTGGACTTGGCTTCAGCTGTTGTCTCCCTCCCCTCCCCCACTCCCACTCAGCTTGGAGGCCGCTTCCCTGCCTTGGAAACATTGTTCACGTCCTGATGGCCACAGGCATACCGGGCTTCAATCTCAAGGCTGTGCCTGGGCCAGCTGCTTCATCCCTGGTCTCATTTCTTCCTGAAAAGACAAAGTCGTGGCCTCACCCCATGTCTTCACTTTGCGACTGCAGCCAGGCCAGGTGTAGGAAAGGCTCTGTGGAGTCTGAAGAGCCGTGACTGGCATATGGCACCCCAGGGCTAAGGAGCCACGGCCATACTGGACTAGTCCTTCCCGCGACAGGTCCCTGCCTCCTCTCTGGAGTCGGGAAGGCCTGGCCATCCTAGTGCCCAGACCATGGTCCGGCGAGAAATCCGCCATGGAGGGCAGGCGTGAGGCCCTCTGCCTGAGGGCGTATATGGCACGCCCAGGGCGACAGGAAGGCTGGCGCAGATCGCCTGTTTTTTTCAAAAGAGGCTGGCCTATTCGCTCATCCTCCTGCTCCAGGCCCATTTCGTGGAGGACCAGCTCAGAAGGAAAGAGCCTTGGTGCCTGCCTCCAAGTTTTTTGGGTGTGTTCTCACCCCCGTCAGAGGAGGAAGCCACTTGACAACTGCTGTGCCACACTTCGGGTGTTTTAGCCTCCCTCAGCCGGGTCCCTGCCATGCCCATGCCTACCTGCATGGCGGGACTACTAAGGTCTTGGCAGTTGCCAGTGGAGATAGTCGTTAGAGACTTAACTTGGGGTTGTAGTAAAAGAGCATAACATAACTGCATTGAGCTTGGGCTCTGTCATTTATGAGCTGTGTAACCTGGATGAGTTTTCTAGCCATTGTACCCAGTCTCTTCATCTATATAATTGTGAAAAGACCAACATCTACTACTTCGGGATATTTTGAGGATTATGTGTGTTAATGTATCTTCAAGCACAGAATTAACATTCAGAGTGTAGTGCCTGGTTCAGTAGAAGAGTTTGCTGCTGTTATTATAATTATCATTATTTCATGTCCTTCACTTCCTCGTGAGTTCCCTGTAAAACCAACCATGATCCATGGTGTCAACAGTTTTATTCCAGGTTCCTGCTTAATGGCCTGCAGAGGGAGCCTCGGACTCATAACCTCCTATTTTTATCCCAGTCTCTGGAGGGATGCATTTACCTCTTTCTTCTTGGCACTGAGGCACTGAATGGGGTCCCACACTCAACCCTGCATGTACTCCTTTTAATATCCCATGCTATTGAAACACTGTTTAGTGTTTACTTGGTGGCATCTACTCCCTGACATGAACAACGCACGGGATATAGGATTTAGGAAACATTGTTCCGTGTAGGGCTCTGATTTTATCATAACACAGATTACAGTTGATCAAGGGCCAAGGTAGAGTTCCTTGTTGCAAAAATCTTCAGAGATGACGGTGTTCTAATGTGATACCACCTGAAAATTAAGCCAGCACATAAAAGCAGATGTAGTTTTAAAAGGAAAAGCACACAACTGAAAGAATTGATCCCATTAAATACACTATTCTATTTGTTTATGTATCAAATTACTTATAGGTAATAAGCAGGTGTACAGATAGTAGAATTATCAATTTCATAGAGAATTCTTTTAACAGTTGTTCATATCTTGTGTTTTACATCATTTATTAGGGTAATATTTTCATCTTGTGTCTCTATCTTTCTGAACTTTTCCAAGAGATATATTATCTTCTAAAATTTTAGGGAAAGTTAAAAAGAGTTATGAAACATTTGAAGTTGTTGATTTTGTATATTGGAGGAGGACTAGATTGCAAATGAATTGGTGATAATTAGAGTTTTATTTTGGTAAAAGATGGTAGTTGGTATTGATACCAGGATGTTCGTAACCTATTTTTTACATCATTATTTGATGTAGTTTCTAAAATGCCAGAACCGGTAATTTTAAATATAATAACTTGTCTCATTTTAAAATATGTGTTCTTGGAGAGGGTGACTGAGGTAAGTAGACAATAATTTACTGTAGTGACTTGTTTTTCTCCAATTAATCTGTTATAAACCCAGCAGCCATATAGCATTCTTTTGTCCAAATGACCTGATGGCACTTTCTTGACTTTTCTTGCTGTGACTCTAGCAATCTCGGGTCACACCACCCCCTCGCTCCTAGTCATGCTTTCATATGTAAGAGTAACATTGTCAATAATATGGTGACAAATTTGCACACAGTCTACAATTTACTAAAATATATATATCAATTGCAAACTTTGATAACATAATTGTTAAGGAATGAACAATTTGCAGTGCACTTAACAGCTGATTGCTACACATTATTGTGTACTGACATCATGGTTAAAACCATTATTTGCAATTTTTCAAATTTCAAAAATTGAAAATTATTTCAATTTTATTTTAAAGGAAAGGGTTCAATGACTTTTTTCTTTTTGAAGAAGAAAGACTTGCATTTCCATCTTAGAAAATTGAGAACTGGATTTTAGCCCTTTTTCTTGTCTTCAGCTCTTCTTTATATTGGTTACTAATTCACATGTCCAGTTACTTCAGATCATGGTGCTATCTCCTCTGCCTTTTTCATGGCTCTCACATTAATTTATCCATAATCCATTCTGTGAAAGAGGTTTATCTCCACCTTCATATATTGAGGAAGGAACCGACCCTCCTTTATGTGAACTTGGAAAGAAAGGCCAAGGTGACGCCTCAGTGCCCCTCCCCACCAGTGAGCTGCAGATGGGCTGCAGATTCCTGTGACTCTTTTTGTCACCTCCTGGCTCCCTACATACTTGGCATTGTCTGCACGGAGAAGTCTATAGAAGCCGGCTGAAGGATAAGACTGGCTAGAAAGGACATCAGCAAGCAGTGTACTCCAAAATTTGTTGGCCAGAAACATTAATAAGAAGAAAACCTTTCCGTTTATCTTGTTTTCTCTTTATCTTCTCTCTCTTCATTTTCCTTTACTTATATGGTATAAACCCTATCCACCCCCCATGGTGGGATTTTTCAGTTCAAGACGAAGAGGGATTTTTGGCAATAGAACTTTGAACAACCAAAGTTATGCAAGATGAATAATTTCTGGAGACCTACTGTCCAACATGGGCCTATAGCTAACAATATTGTATTGTAGACTTAAAAATTTAGTAAGACGGTAGATTTATGTTGTGTTCCTACCTCAAAAGAAAAAAAGTATTTTAAAAAAGGAAGTTAAATTAAAAAAATAAAGAGGACAGGAGGAAATATTTGGAGGTGATGAATAGGTTAAGGACTTGATTGTAGTGATAGTTTCATGGGTGTATATTATCTCCAAACACATTAAGTTGTACACATTAAGTATGTACAGCTTTTTGTATGTCAGTCACACCTCAATAAAGTGTTTTGAAAATGTTTTTATTTGGCATATTCAGACATTTGGAATAGGACTAATATGGCTGGAATGAGATGATAAAAGACAGAATAGGCACATAATGAAAAAAAAAAGCCCATCATCTTTAAAGTACAATATTCCAGTCTTACCAAACAAAACAGCAAACAACTCACAGATACTTATTACCAAAGTTATCTCTTTACATTGCTAAATGTTCTGTCCAGTAAAATAATGCATGAAATAACATATTACAGAAATAAATAACGGGCTGGAGGAGAAAGCATGTTTACAAATTGTTTGTTGTTAGAATGCATCTGGCTGTAAATTAAAAAGAAAACAAACTAAATGTGCCTTTTAAAAAACAAATATTATATCCCATAAAAAAGACCAGAGTAATTTACTACAAAGATTCTTTGTGCCAGAAAAAATAAAATCACAGTTGTTGCATTATAAAGATGGAGAAGGAAATATGTTTCATTCCATTTGCTGTTTAGTTGATGAATATTGTCATAAATATCACTTTTTACAAAAAAAGTGAAACAATTTTAAAAAAAGGCCAGAGATATAATGACTCCAGGATTAGAGAATTCAGCAGCTCAAAAATATAATCAAGCACACATGATATTCTCATATTTTGCTCTATCATCTTTGGTTCTCAGCTTAATCTACAGGCTGGGCTCCTTATGGTCTCAAAGGCATGGCTGTTTAAAGTATTAGACCATAGCAAGCGAACAAAAAGACAAAAAGAGTGGGCATCTAGTCCTCTTGACTGTAAGTGCCACTCAAAAACACATCCTCCAAGTGGGGCCAACTATAATTGATTTAGAGCTGTCAACCTCCCCTCAATCACACGGCCTCATGGAGGAAGTTGAATGTCTAAGCACAACTGAGCTGCTGGTAGGAAGGGGACAGATGGGTCATGAATAGGCAACCAGTGGAATCTGCTTCCGTGTTTACTTACATAATGCAAAAAATATTTTAAATTACAATGCAAAAATATCTAATCAATTAATGGGATCTAAAATAATGTAGCAGGCCGGCCCTGTAGGGTAGTGGTTAAAATTCAGCATGCTCCAATTTGGTGGCCTGGGTTCATGGGTTCAAATCCCAGGCATAGACCTACACCACATATCAGCCATGCTGTGGTGGCAACTCACATACAAAATAGGGGAAGACTGGCACTGATGTTAGCTCAGTGCTAATCTTCCTCAATCAAAAGATAAATGAATGAATGAATGAATGAATAAATAAATAAAAGATAAAAATAATGTATCAATAGTAATGATTTTCCTACATATCAATAGTAAAGTGTTTGATAATGCAGTATTAAAATCTCATTCTCACTCACAAAAACATAAAAATCTAATGCACAAAGTACATTAGTTAGACTGCGTTCAGCTGAAAGTGATAGAGAACCTCATAGTGGTCTTAAGTCATGACATTTGTTATTTATGTTACAAGAGTTTCAGAAATAGACAGATGCAAAGGCCTTTTTTTTCTATCAACATTTTGATAACAAAGACTCAGGCTCCATATAACTTTTGCTTGAATATGCTTAGTGTGTTGGATTTTATTTTTACAAGTGTCTGCCACTGCACAGCATCCACATGGGAAAGAACGAGGAAGAGTCAGCTATAGCATCCTATTTGATGCACATTTTATTTAGTGCAAGAAAGAGACCATACAATCAGATTGTCATTGATTTATGTCCATGGCGCATAACCCACAAGTGAGGTGGAGCACACTCTGGCAAAAATTAGCTTAGATCTGTCACAATCGGCTTTGTTCACTCAAAATTGTGGTTATAATAGCTAGGTAAAATGGAGGAAGGATACTAAGTAGGTAGTTACTGTATGTTATGCAAAGCATAGTTTTAATTTTGGCTAAAAATGTGTTTGAGAAATGCAAAAGAAAATGAATAAATTTAGCGCCATTAAATTTCCCAAATGGAATGTCTGAATATTACAAAAGTCTGTATCCTTTCCTAAATAATTTTTAGCTTTAAAACAGTTCAAACCACTTTATCAAAGGAATTTACTTTGAAAGTTAAGAATTTTACTACCTTTTTTACGAAACAAAAATCAAGTTAGAAAAATCGAGAAACAGGATTTATATAGAAAAGTGATTCAAAAAGAAAAGCTGTAATTACGGTAATTGCATTGTTCTAATATCATTTGTAGAAACAGGGACGAGAAAAGAATGCCCACTTTCAACAATAAGAATAGGTGCTTCATGCTCCAAGGTCAGAGTTGAGTAGTTGTGGCAGAGACCCTATAGCCCACAAAGCCTAAAATATTTGCTCTCTGTCCCTTTACAGTAAAAGTTTGCGAAATGCAAATTCATAGCCCAGGGCGCAGCCCTTGAATGATGGCTGATGGGCATGGCTGCATAGGCACTGCAGCTGCTTCACCCTCAGCTGAGATGACTTGGTCCCATGTGTTCTTCTTGGCTCACAGAGCTCCCCAGTGCGATTGAGCTCTAGGTGAGCACAGTGGTAAAGCACTTGATGTCCCTGATGCCCTGCCTTCCTTTTCCTGCCTCAATTTCCCAGTACCTCACTGGTGTGTTGCAAAATCCCCACCACCTAAAATATTCGCCCTTAATCCCTCAAGTTTATGGGAACATCCAACTAAAACAAGACCCAAACTTGGAACTTTTAGAGATGGATTATCACTTACTTGAAGCTAAAAGAATTCCGACATAGGAGGGGACTGTTTAATGTGAATATTATTAAGTTGTCTATGCAAGTTTGTGTCTCACAACCAAATAAGGTGTGGGCTGTGGGCCCTATGGTGCCAATGAGACTGTTTTTTGGTCTTGGGAATGTGGAAGAGTGGCTGACTGAAACACCAAGACTTTCCTTTCCTTTTCAAATAGAGATCAATGTATAGGGCGTCCAGGAAACCAGTATGCAAACAATGAGAGAAATCACTGTCTGATGAAAGTTGTGACATTTCTGGCATTTGAAGATTCTTTAGGGAAGACTCTGGCTTGCAGAGCTCCTTGCTTCTCTGTTGTCACAACAGTGGTCCCTGGGGTCTTTGTGAAGCACTTGGACACTCCCATAATCAAGGCCAACAATTGGACTCTCAGCTACATCCTGCTCATCTCCCTCACCCTCTGCTCCTTCTGCTCCTTACTCTTCTTTGGCCGACCCAACGCAACTACCTAATTATTCAACAAATCACATTTAGAGTTGTTTTTACTGTGGCTCTTTCCACTGTCTTGGCCAAAACTATTACTGTGGTTGTGGCCTTCAAGGTCACTGCACCAGGGAGAAGGATGTGGCAGTGGTTGGTGTCAGGGGCACCTAACTTCATCATTCCCATCTGCTTCTTTATCCAGCTGAGTCTCTGTGGGATCTGTCTGGGAACCTCTCCTTCCTTCATTGACACAGATGCACACTCTGAACACGGCCACATCTTCATCGTGTACAACAAGGGCTCAGTCACTGCCTTCTACTGTGTCCTGGGACACCTGGGATCCTTGGCCCTGGGCAGCTTCGCTGTTGCTTTCCTGGTCCAGAACCTGCCTGACATCTTTCATGATACAAAGTTCCTGACGTTCAGCATGCTGGTGTTCTGCAGTGTCTGGGTCACCTTCCTCTCCATCTGCCACAGCACCAAGGTCAAGGTCATGCCGGCCGTGGGGAATCTCTCCATTTTTGCCCCCAAGGTGGGGCTATTAGACTGCATCTTTGCCCCCAAGTGCTGCATTATCTTCCTAAGGCCAGAGAGAAACACATCAAGAGTGTTAAGGCATACAAATGCTTTAGGCGAAAATAATCAACATGTATTTTTTTTACCATAATTTGCATACACCTGAAAAATAAACTACCAAATTTTTGCAAGCAGACTTTAAGTGCCAACTAAATTTACCTTACATCTCCAATTAATTTATTGCTTTACATTTCTTTGGCTTTGTCCAATGATCCTCGGGCATTCAAATGCACAAATACACAAAGATGAATATTACCTCAGATTAATTTTCCTCTAAAATTATCTGTGGTAGCTTGCAAAAATGGCCACACATCAGTCCTCTCCCTCCATCTGTGTGTTTTGTTAGTACCATCCCACTTTGACTCTTTGTGGACTTGGCCTTGTAACTTTCTTTGGTCAATTGGACACTAGTAAATGACATAAGCAAAGGCTTGAAAAACACCTTCTCATTGGTACTTCTCTTTCTCTGGCTGCGCTTCGGAAACCTGTGACCATCAATATGTAAGTGACATACTGCACATTTCTATCACTCCAGGTGACTTCAAGTCAACAATCAGATATGTGAGTAAGGCCATGGTAGATCATCCAATCCCACCTGAACCATTAATAGGTCCAGATCAAAGATCTGCCCAGCTAACCCACAGAATCTTGAGAAAAATAAGTCATTCTTCCTTTAAGTCACCAAATTTTAGGATGGTTATACTGCAAAAGCTAACTGATACATGATACTGTTATTGAAATTTGTCGTTTCATTATAGGTTTAATTACCACAGATTTCTATTTCTTTATCCAATACTGTAGACTAAAATATTCCTCTCAAGATTCAGTTTCTAAAAGAAAATCTGACACCATACCATCGTCCATTGTATATTCCTCATCCCTCTTTTCAACAACACATCTTTAAGAATATATATTAAGAATAACTTCACTAATTTTATGATCATGGATATTCTTCTGTATTGTCATCCACCACTGTTATGCACTGAGAATTTCTACTTTTAATTTTAGCCTTATAATCCATTTGGAGTGATTTCCTTGTGAATAATGTTAGTCGATGGTCCAATGTTTTATTTTGCAAAGGGATATCTTATTGTCTATAAAACAATTACTGTATCATTTTAAAAGTTGATTTTAAATACAGTGAATCTGAATGATGCTTGGAAAATGGATATTCTTTTCATTCATGATTGTAGTATATCTCTCCATTTCTTCAGAGCTTCTAGGTCCTTTGGTGTATCTTTGTAATCTTCTTCATTTATCCCACATAAATTTTCAATTATATAACTACATATGGCTTCCTGTTGCATAAATCCAATTATTTTAAATATTTCATTTCTCCTATGACTAGAATAATTACTTATAGGTTTAAACTAGTTCTGGCTCATATAAACATATTTTTCATATGGTTACCTAGTATCTTTTCACACTAGCTAACGTATTTAAAAGTTATAAATTGTATAAGTTATTTCTCACTAAAATAACAGATTTTTCTCTTCTTCTCTAATATTATTTACCTTATTCTATCTATTCTCATTTTTAAATGACTGGGCTCTCTGGTGCTACATTGAATCACAATAATGTTTTCCAGGAGCATTTTCCTCTTCTGAAGTGTAGCATGAACACCAGATAAATTCTTTGTCAGGGCAAAGCAGTCATCTAAGAGAGAGAAAACAAACACGTGAAAAAGAAAACAAAAACAAAAACCATTTCTACCTGGAAGTCAACAGACTTCCCTCTCTTGGCTATTTAGTGCTAGACATGTTTTGACAATGTACCCACTGAGAATTAGTGGATCTCACTCTAGTTCCAGGAATTAATCTTGGTCAAATAGTTTAACCTCTTTAGACTTTCTTCATCTGTATTATGGAGAGCTTGAAAAGTGTTTTTCAGTTTTATAGTCCTATGATTCCAAGGTGCCCTTTACCCAGACGCACTTGACAAAGACCAGAGTGAATTTTCAGTTATCTACTTCTCCATCAACATTGTTATCCACATCATCACTTAGGGAGGAAGATTGCCCCTGAGATAACATCTGAGCCAATTCTCCTCTAATTTTTGCCTGTAGGATGCACCACTCCTCAAGAATGGCTTGAGGAGTGGTGCATTAAGTGTCTGCTGGTGTAGAGGCCTGTGCCGGGAATCCGAACCAGTGAACCTCAGGCCACCAAAGCATAACACGGGAACTTAACCACTACGCCCCTTGGCCAAGCACACAATGTTATTTTTGTCTGAGGAAGAGGATGTATGGAAATACTTATCTATGGTTTGTAAATAGATATTTCATAAGGCAATTTTGTCTGTAAATATGCAAAGAGAGGGTTGCAATATGTCTTTGTACCTAAATATCTAAATGGAAACTTAACATGACTGGGCCAAGAAAGGACATGACAACATGATACATCTACA
The DNA here is from genome assembly GCF_020826845.1 of Diceros bicornis minor. Taxonomy (NCBI): domain Eukaryota; kingdom Metazoa; phylum Chordata; class Mammalia; order Perissodactyla; family Rhinocerotidae; genus Diceros; species Diceros bicornis. The sequence continues at coordinate 123,442 of NW_026691237.1, forward strand.
ACTAATACATCTACACATACAAAGAACAAAAAAACCCACTATGTATTCGATTGGGATACATAGCATTAGGCTAGACTTGTTCAAAGACATTGAAACCCTGACCCCAAATTCTCACTTCCTCCACCCTACAAGGGATCCAGCTTTGGGTCATTCCGGAGACCCAAAAGTCCCAGGTCCAGCCGTTGCCCAACCTGGAGGGGCTCCACAAAGTCCCTTGACTTGTCACCATGAGGTTAAGGGTAGGAGTGTGCCAGAGTTCAGACAAGGGGGCTAAGTAGGGTGAACATGGATCTCAAACGTTAGCAGTTGTCCTAGCATCTTTCAGATGCACTAGATGCTGGACTTCCTGCTGGTTCAGAGTCAGGACTTCAATGGAGCACTTGTGGCTGCACCGGAATTGAACCAAGACGTGCACTGGAAGTGGACCAAGATCAGCACCAGAAGGTGAACACAGGCTTGCAAGTGGGAAGTGGAACATGGCTCCCACCAGTGTGAGTTGTGTGGCAAGTGGTACCATCTTAATGTAGAATGTGTGTGTGCCAGCAGTTGGCAGGAAACTGGAGTGATGGGCTTGATGTAAGGACTTTGTGGAGGGGATCTTTAAGGCCTGGGGACCACTAAGCTGTAGTTTGAATGGGTCTGAGTGCCCAATCCTGGTATGGTAAGGTGAGAGGTGAGACTAGCCCTTGTGAATTTTTGTTTGGTTGATTAAGTCAAACTCTGTCCTGAGATGGACTGGTAGGTGGACTTGGGGTTAAAACAGGTTCTTACAGATTGTCAGGGGCCCACACTCACCACTCCAATTCGACATATTACTGGAAGATCTAGCCAGAGTAATCAGGGAAGAAAAAGAAAATAAAAGACATCTGAATATGAAAAGTAAAATTAAAATGGTCTCAATTTGCAGATGATGTCATGACGTTTTTTTCCAAAAAAGTAAGAACTAATCAATGAATTCAGTAAAAGATACAAAATCAACATAAAAATCAGTAGCATTTCTGTTCACTATACATGTTTCTGTACATATTTCTACCTTTTGCGGGGACCAACTCAAAAAATTAACAGTAGCCTTGTCTCAAGTCAGAGGAGGTGGGTTTCAGTGTGGGAAGCCATAAGTTTATGTGGTGGTTGTAAAACCTGGAAGCCCTTGCCTCAGCCAGAGTCTCATGTCTGTTAGTATTGCATGCATTTTGCAATTCCCAACTCAGTAGTCATGTAACTTTAATATTTTTATATTAAGAATATATTTTACTTAACCCAGTATGTCAAGAAGTATTATGATCTCAATATATGATCAGTATAAATGTTATTATTGAGATCTTCTCTATTCACTTTTTTCATACAAAGTTTTTTTTTTAAATCCATGCATATTTTACACTCATAACATATCTCAATTTGGACTAACCATACTTTAAATGCTCAATAATGACATATGGCCAGTAGGTACCAGATTGGCTAACAAAATAATTAATAGATATTATGTTTTTGGAGCTGTTTTAGATTTATGGAAAAATTGAGATGAGAGTACAGAGTCCCCATATACTCCCTCCTCCCTGCACACAAGCACAGTTTCCATTATTATTAACATCTTGCATTATCGTGGTATATTAGCTATAATTCAGGTAGGAGATTGATACATTATTAACTGAGAACTATAGTTTACGTTAGGGTTCACTCTTTGTCTTGTACATTCTGTGGGTTTTGGGAAATGTATCCTGTGCCCTACATTACAGTATCAAACAGAAGAATCATTTTCCTGCCATAAAAGTGCACTGTGCTCCAGGGCCAGATAGATGTATAGCTGTGGCCCTTGTCATTGATGTTTGGGGTGATGGGAACATAGGTGTTTTCCAGCTTGTATCCTCCACTTTACGATGAAAAATAAAGGAAATTCCCACATAGTCCCATGTTCTCACAACAGCATAAATAGTGGAGGAAACTAATGCTGAAGGTGTGGAAGTGGATCATCACAACATATTGATCCCTGGGATTAACAAGTTTAAAAGAACTGAGGAAGAGGAAAGAAGGAAGATTTTTAAGAATCAAAAATGTAGCTTTATTTCTGCATTGATCTTGAGCTATGGATTTGGAATTTTCTGAATTCAGCCTGACTGTTGCTTCCCCAGGCAGGGATTCATGTGCTTATGGTGTTTCTGCACTCATGATTGGTGTGCAGCCCTGTATGCGTCCCACATGGAATGTCCTGTGGCTGTCCTGGGCCCTGGGTGTATCAAGCTCTCCCTCCCTATCTTGGACTTTGGAGGGAGAGATGCTGGAATGTTCTTGGCTGAGCCCTGACTGACATGGATACTTTCTGAGTCTTTCACCTTATATTTGATATCACATCCTCTGATGCAGTTATTTTGCAGCATCGCAAATGGCATTCATGTGGATGGCTTGTTGACAAAGGCTTGTGACCCCATCTGCCCAAGAGGAGGTGGTCCCTGGAGCTTTGCTATCCAGAGACGCGGGTGAAATCATAGTGCCTAAGGCTGGAGAGGATGTTCCTCAAACATGTTTTCCAACTGGTGTTTTTCACCTGGACACAGGACCTCAGATGCAGAGACCCGGGGCAGAGAGGGGTCTGGATCTCACCAGGGGAGAGGAAGAGACTGCTGAAAGGCATCGGGGGGCATTAGAATTGCTTTTCTAGTCCACAAAAACAACATATACACATGTGTGCATTTGTGTCTGTGTTACTATAGGTGACATGTGTAGATATCTCCTTAGGCTGCATGTTCCACCTCTGCTTCTGCTGCCTGACACCTCAAGCAGAAGCAGGGCTTTGCAGAGGCTTCTAAGAAGTTCCTTTTGATTTTCTTCTTCCTGTTGCTGCAGTTTCCTCTATTTGTGTGTCCTTTGGCTTATCCTGACTGCTTTTTGAGAATGGAACCCAGTGCATACAAGGATGGAGATGTGGTTATTTGTGGGTTTTCCCCCTTTATACTTATTTCTTACACAGAGGGATCAAGAAGCCTAAAAAGGATGTCACTTTGCAGAGGTAAGTGAACCTTTATTTATATTCTGCTTGATTATTATGATGAATGATGCCTATGGGATCTGTGGACGGATAGACCAGGGCGCTCTGCATCACCTGTCCTGTCTTTCCCCGGCATCCCCACCTTCCCAGAACTGTCCATTATTATCTCTGTCTCTTCCCGCTGACTTTCTTGCTTCCTTCAAAGGAGAGAACAGTGTTTTTATATTTTCCAGTTTTCTTCCTTTCAGTGTTCAATTTTCAGGGCTAGAAGCTTAGTGAGACAGCACTTTCCACCAACATACTCCACCATCTCTGCCCTTCCTCCTGCCTCAGCTGCCGCTGCATAGTGTTCTACCTTCAGATCTGTTGGGGGGAGAATCCCAGCCTGTACAGAGGAGCCCCTGGGTGGGAGTGACCCTGTGTGCCTGTCCCTCACCCGTCTGTAGTTGTGACTTATTGTCTTTGTTTTAAGCAAGGGCTCGAGAGCGCTTTTTTTTGGTGTTAGTTATTTTTACAAAAGCATGTTAAGGAAGTGTCCTCCAAAAAGAATGTGTTTTAGAGAAGTGGATCCTAAATTTTATCAAATGCTTTATATACTTCATGAGCATATTGTGTTTTTTTCCTGGCAGAAAGGTGAGGACATTAAAAGTGAAGATATTAAAAAATTATCTAATTTTCTAATAGTCTGTTTAAGATGATTCCTTGCTCACATTTTCTTTTTGGTGCTGGTAACAGGCTCACGTTAACTTCATAATTAATAGAGATATATCTTCTGATTCTATATTCTGGAAGTTTCCCGGTAGAGTAAACATCTATTCTTAAGTTTTAGAAACAATTCATCTGTAAACACATCTAACCCACCATATATTTGGAATTTTCTTTCCTAAAAACTCTCTTGAAACCATAAAGAACATTTGTATAATTTTCTATTTGAGCCAGTTTGAGTAATTCCAGTTTCATTTAAAAAGCAGCTTTATCATTGAGATCCCAAAAGGCATCTCCATGTGCAGATGCACAACATTCTCTCTGACTTCGCTCCTGGTCCCATTTTCTCACCTAATGTTGTTGATGTTTGTCTTCCTCAAACAGTTTTTCTTTATCAGACTTGTCTGAATGATGCGTATTTTATTGAGTTTCCCAAAGAATCAGAGTGACTGATTACTTTTCCTCTGGACTTATTTTATATTTGTTTTATACTCTTATTTCTGCTTCTATCTCTTTTTCTAAATTATTTTTTTATATTTTCTTTCTCCCTTCTCCTTGTTTTGAGAGTTTAATTCACTCGCTTTCCTTTTTATTTACTATTCAAGATATTTAATGCTCAGATATTTTCTCTCAGAACAGACAGTTTTCTTCTCTTCTTCCTTTCTCTCTCGTCTCTCTCCAGGGTTCCTTGCTATTCCTTTCTAATCATTGTTTTGATTTCCTGTTTGACCAAAGAGTTATTCATGAGAGTGATTAGTGGCTTATAAATTGTCTGATTTGTTTAAGATATGTTGGCAGTTAATGAACATTTTTGCGTGCAAGTTGTTTAAGGAACTGGACTTCAAATCTGCCTGTTCCTCTGATGAGCTACTGAGTCAGAATTTCTGTGGTTGCCCATGTATCTGTCTTCTGGTGGCTTCAGGAATTGATTACTATGTAGAAATTGCTTGCTGGATGAGGATAGGACCTAATGTTATAATAATATGCTTTCTTTGCTTTGGAGTAGGAAGTTTGAGATTTATATGCAGGCACATGTGTGTCTGTATATGTGTGTATCCAAAAATATTTAATGATAGATCAAGTTTAAAAATATGTACGATTCCTATAGTGACTGTTTTTGGACGAAGACTTAGAAGTTAGTTGAATACTCTTTCTATGGTTGTAGTTAGGTTCACTTTACTTCATATTTTTAAAATCCTTTTTTTTAAATATATGATTGAACATATACTTTCTGACTGCTACCCACCTTTTATTCCCTAAATATTTTGCCTTCAGATATGTGTACCATTATACACCTTCATATATAAATGTTTCATATTAGTTGTTCCTTTAATTTGTGAGCACATGTATGGAATATCAGTGACAATCCCCTTTCTTTCAGCATCTGTGTCAGTGTTATTTTCCTGTGTCTTCGTGGAATGTTGAGTAACATTCAATATTGAAAAAATGATTAAAGTAACTTCAGTATTCTATAATGAATATATGTAGCATTATCTCTGTGGTTCTACTTTTAAATTTCGTACTTTGCTTTTTTCTTTTTTCCTAGTTTTGCTCCATTTAAAGTAATTTTCCTTATTAAACTTTTCTCCACCATGTTGGATATATACATCTTTTTCACATTTTATTTTAGAAATATTTTTTTTGTTGTTGTTGTTGAGGAAAATTGGCCCTGGGTTAACATCCATGCCCATCTTCCTCTACTTTACATAGGACACCACCACAGCATGGCTTGATGAGCAGTGCATAAGTCCGCACCCGGAATCTGAACCCACGAACCCTAGGCCACCAGCAGCGTGTGCAAACTTAACCACTATGCCACCAGGCTGGCCCCTATTTTACAATGTTTTTAATTTGAGAAATAAGAAGAACCCAGAATCTGAAGTCTTGCCTCACTGACTCCTTAATGTTGGATGAAAAATTAATTAGTATTTTACTTCTTTTCTTTTTCCTCAAATTCATTGTCTCTAGGTATAGATTAAGCTCTTGGTTCAAGATGGTTTTAAATTTTATGCACATTCTTTAAAGTAGTTTGTATTTTGCATTTTAAAAAATCACATTAACACAAAGTACTTAGACAATTTTTTTACTTTTTCAGTGTTTACTTCTTGGGTATGGTGCTTTTTTTTGAAACTCGTCATCCTCAAACTTGATTATGGATCTGAATTATCTAGAGGGCTTGTTAAAACACAGAAGGTTTGCTGGACCCCACCCAAGACATTCTGATTCAGTAGGTCTCGAGTGGTGCTGGAGGACTAGCATATCCACATTGTGATTGGAAGTTCCTGTGCCAAACATTTCTTATTTTTTTATTTCAGAGGCAGTAAAATCCGTGTCTCAGTGTGAGGGCTGTCCCTACCCAATCCTTTTATTCTTCACAGGTGTCATGCCACAATAATCTTCTTGTACTCCTAACTCCACCTCAGCATTTGGAGGCCCCAACTGACACACAAACGTTCTTCATTTTTCCTCAGAAAGGAGTGCTTTATTTTCAGAAGTCTCACACAATCTGCAAAAAGTTTAATGTGGATGCTGTTCTCTGCTCTTTAGACATTGCAACTTGTTTCTACAACACCTGCGCCAATCTTCCTTGTTCTCAGTATTTAATGCTCTAACATTGGGAACACATGGGGCTTCTGGACATTCTGGACACTCTCCCTTCTTCAAGTTTAATTGATCATATAACATCTGAACTAAGTTGAACTAAAGTTGGCCATAACATGGCTTGTCACATGACCATCAGGTATATGTGTAGTGTGTGTGCACCTCACGGAAACAGAATGTTCCTGGAGTGTGCCTCTCAATGATTCTCCTAAAATTTGATTAAATATGTTCTAAATAGAGGTTCTCAGTTTCAGTTAAATGTACCTAATCCATACATACATTACTGGTCTATAAAATTTTCTATATCATAAACTTATTTTGTTGAATAGCGTGTAAGTTATTTCTATGCTCCCAAGGTCACATGTTTGATTTTAAAATTTATTTTCCTTTCAACTTAAAGAAAGAATTTGTATTAAAAGAAAGAAATCCAAAGGAGTATCCAAGAGAATGAAATACTAGGAGTATGGAGGACTAGATACCTCTAAGGGGTTTCCCTCCACATAACACTATCTTCCATAAAATATAATGTTATTGCATTCTTGAGTTCACATGAAGTAAGCCAAATCTCAAAGGAAAGAAGAAGGAAATTGAAAGCACCAGACAAATTTGGATTCACCCAGTTGTCTAAGGCCAGTATGATCCTCTAATTAAAGGATTTGTCTTTGAGTCACCAGTGACTTGAGGGAATGAATCTGGGAGTCACAGATTAGTTGAGAGTCAAACAAAAAAGTCACTTAGCTTGGTGTCACCTCACATGACTGTGAGCAGAAACCAGTGACATTCTTCCCTGGAGGAAAGAATCTAAACTAAAGCCTTACATTCTGTACACATTAAAATCAGACAAAAATGAGCTCATGATCAATGTTCATCAAACAAATAAGGAATACATGCCATAGTCGCTAAGAGTCATCAAATCATGAACAAATTAAAAATAGAACAATAGATTTACACACTAAAACCTCCAATATTACATTTACCAACTTCAAGATATAACATAACTGTGTATAAAAAATGGAAAGACATAAAATGGAATAACAAAATCAAACAGGAGACTCTAGAAATGATCTGATATATTTGTCAAAGGGCCTTATAGAACTTTAAGAGATGAAAAATAAATAAATGTTGAGTTTTAAAACTCTATAGATGAGTTCTACAACAGAAGAGAGAATAGAAAACTAAATTTGAATTCTGAAGGAAGCAGAATGCAGCATAGAAAGACAAGGAACTAGAAAACATGAAAGATAAGGTAGATATGGAGATGATGAGAGAGAGTAAAGAAAAAAGAGAAATAAAATACTGTACAACAAAAACAAGTGAGTCATGAGGGTAAAACTGAAAGTTAAAGGGTCTATAAATTTCTCAGGAGATAAGAAACTATATCCGCTTCAGGCAATGTGGGCTGGTGGTAAAATAGAAGTAGAGACTATAACTCTCACCCAAATAGAGGAGATACAAGAGAATATGGAAAACAAGTATAAATCAATAAAATTTAATGGGAAATAACGTAACAAAACTTGTGGAAAAAATAGAAGGAAAACATATAGATAGTGGGAGCAAAACAAGGATATAAATAATCACAACAAATGTAAATGGAATAAATTCTCCACTTAAATACAGATAGTTAAATTTGATGCGACAATGACAAATTTAGCTGTATCTTGTTTAGAAGATGTGAAAACTAAAAAACATGGAAAACTAGAAATTCAAAATATAATAGAAGATATAAAGATATGCTAGGAAAATACCAATGAAAAATCAACCCAGGGTAGCTATAATAATATCAGAAAAAACAGATGAGGAAAAAAGCATAATTAGGAATTAAGTGGTTAATCCCCAATGCTATATAAGTTCAACTGATCATGAAGACATAGTCGTTGTTATACTACACACGATGTCATGTGAAGATAATATAGCCTCAACTAGGAAAGGAAGGAGGAGAAGGAAGAGAAGGAGAAGGAGAAGGAGGAGAAGACAAGAAGAAAAAGAAGGTGGAGGAGGAGGAAGTATAGGAGAAGGAGGCAGAGCAAGAGGAGAAATAATATATCATCATAGTGAAGAATTTAAACTTTCCTCTGAGACAAACCATAACATATATCTAATAATAGAGTATTTGAAAAATAAATTAGCAAGTTTGATTTAGTGGATGCACATCGAACCCTATACCCAACAAGTGAAGAACACCTATTCTTCACAAGGACACGGGGAACATTAACAAGCAGTGAGCATGAACTAGGGTACTAATCAATCCTCAAATAATAGAACACTTGAAATAAATACAAGTGACTGCTCTATTTTATTCTTGATGTTATTACAGATCCCAGGCAATAGAAATGCAGAGAATTTTCTTTGGCTTAGGTATTATTTGTGTGTAGAAAGTCTGTAGAAAAGATGAAGACAATATGGGCTATCAGGAATAGGTACCGTTAACGATTAATTTTAATTTTATATTTTTAAAATAAGAAATGGATGAGAAGCTCTTTAAACTTTACAATGCTCTCTCTCTTAGATTCCTAAGTGTTTCTAGTCCTTTCAGTCCTTCTTGATTCTGTCAATTGTTCCTGCCTGTTGATGATTCTTCCTTCATTGGATCTCTGAAGTTCACCTTAGTTTCCTGGTTTTGATGGTGGCAGACACACAGGTTTGAAGGGGCAGAGGCTTAGGCAATTTGATTGACAGCCTTCTGTTGCACCATTCTCAAGGTGCACATGTCATGCATCTATGCTTGTCACGTATCTTTCAGTTGCAATTACTCTTCCTCCCCAGGGCTATGTCCAATCTCATGCTAATATTGTTGCTCTTCTAGGAAGGATTTAATGGTGTGCTCATATAAACAAGCATTTTGGATCCTGAACCACAGAGCCATTTACAAGTCTAATCTGAATGTGATCTGTTTTTCCATTCATTGTACTTTCTTCTATGTATTTAACCAGTTTCTTTCATGAGTGTGGAATTCAGTAAGGACGTTCCACAGCTGGAGTCAAGTGATTTCCTTTAGTTATAAATTCTAAGGCTTCAGGAGAACCATCTGTTGCCACAGACATTCGAGTCAATAGTAAATTCATTTTAATAAAGTCATTGTATTGCATTTGAAGGAAGTCATTTTGAGTATTTTCCCTAAGGATCCCTATCCCTCTATGTAGGTTTCAGTACAAGAACTACTAGTATGTTCTGTCCTTGGTTTTTGCCATTGAGGAAATCAACAGGAACCCTCATATTTTGCCCAACATGTCTCTGGAATTTGATCTCTATAATGCCCTGCCCAGTGAACGGAGGACATTGGAGAGGTCCCTGATTTGGCTTTCAGAGTTGGGCAAGGACATCCCTTATTACAACTGCAGGAGAGACAGCAAGTCTCTAGCGGTCCTTACAGGAACCACCTGGGCAATTTCTGCCCAGATTGGAACACTGCTGGAACTGTACAAATTTCCACAGGTAAGACTGCGTGGGATGGGGAGAGATGAAACCATGTATCCTTTGGTGCCATTCTCAGGTGCCTAAAAAGGAAGAGAGGAGGACACTGGGTTTGTGCATCTCTCAAAGGATATGATCTCAAAGGGTAGGTGTACAGGACATTGATGGGGTATGACATTTCCTTTCTTTGGAGTAGAGAGCAGGTTGAGGGAGAAGGAGAGAAAGCAGTTTCCTGGAACACTGACTGATCTTATTTTCTAGAAAGCTTTCAGGGAGTGGAAAATGATTAGAAAATGAAATGAGCAATTGTCCCCTTCTACCACTCCAGGTGTTGCTGAACAGCCTTCAGGACTGAGACTCTGATTTTTGCCAATCATCGTCCTCATATTGCTTCCAATTTTCTTTTCCTTTTAGCTTACCTATGGTCCTTTTGATCTTACCCTGAATGATGATGAGCAGTTTCCATCTCTCTATTAGATGGCCCCCAGGCACACATCTCTAGCCATTGGCATGGTCTCTTTGCTGCTTCATTTCAGTTGGAGCTGGGTGGGGCTGGTCATCTTGGAAGACAAGAAAGATGTTGAGTTTCTCTCAGACTTGAGAGGAGAGATTTACAGGAATTGAATCTGTGCAGCCTTTGTGGAAATGATCCCTGTCACTGAAAGGTCATATTACTCAAGGACATGGCCATATGATTTGCAATTATAGGAAACAGAAGGGAATGTGGCTATCATTTATGGTGATGTCAACTCTTTCATAAGCTTGAGCTTTTCTACTTGGGAGTATTTAGTGATATAGAAAGTCTGGGTCACGACATCACAGTGGGATTTTATCCACAGTGAGAGATTTCATCCTTGACTCATTCCATGGGACTCTCATTTTTTCACACCACCATAGTGAGGTCCCTGGCTTTGAAAAATTTATCCAGAGAGTTAACCCTTCCAAATATCCAGAAGACGTTTACCTCACAATGTTGTGGTTCCCCTTTATTCCTTGCACGATTTCTGAGTCTGACTGTAAAACACTGGAGATTTGTCCACCCAATGCCTCCTTGGGATGGTTGCCTTGGCAGATTTTTGACACAACCATTACTGAATGGAGTTACAGTGTGTAAAATGCTGTGTATGCTGTGGCCTGGAGCCTTCACAAGATGCTTCTTCAACATACAGAAAGGCAGCCAATGGGAAGTGGGAAATGTCTGGGGTATTGTCCCTGGCAGGTGAAGTCTCTACCCCTTAACAACATGTACACTCGTAAAAGTGACTTTCTTATGGGGTTCCACAGGTGCTCAAACCAAGCAGTTAGGATTCTTTCTCCAAGAAAAGCACAAGAGTTTCTGTACTTGTTTCACTCTCTAGGAGGTAAATCAAGTCTTGGGTAGTAAGTCATCTACAAGAAGGCTCTAGTGGAAACGAGGAAGTAAGCTATGAGTCAATATCAATGCTTTGTGTCACAAAGGATCCCAACATTCTGCCGGCCTAACCTTTCAATAGGGACTATCCTGCCTTCTCCAATGAAGCTCTTCAATGCCAAGAAGAAGAGAACTTACCCTTTATGTGCCTATCTTGTGCTGAACATCATAGTGAATACTTTACATAAATGATGTCATTTAATTCTGCAACAAATTTAGGTATTGCTAACATCATTTTGCAGATTGATGGTCTGGGAAAATTCAGAGAATGCATGAGGGTGGCTAGATTGTACCTTGTACTCGAGATTTGTCTGAATCCTATCACCACTGATCGTCTTGATATTCTTGTCTTTAGGCTTTTTCTCTTGAAACTAACAGATATTTTAGAAACGTTATGATATTTTAATTCTCCATATGATTTAATTTGCTTTACTTCATTGGATACTTGTAATAAAGTTACATTATGAAGCAAGGATTACAGACAATGAAAGGCTGTCCCCAATTCAGGGTTTTCTCTTTAACACCCGGGCCCACTTTACCACAGGATGATGTGTCTCTTTTAGCTGCACCCCCTTATGAGGAAGATAGAATTTAACAATCCTGCTGGTGACTCAGTGAATTTGGCTGATGAAGGAAAATCAGATTCAGAGTAAACCATTCTCAACTTTTGGAATTTTCCCGAAGGTCTTGGACTTAAGGTGAAAGTAGGAGAATATTCCCAACATGCTCCACGTGGTCAAGAATTGTCTTTATCTGAGGAGGTGATTGAGTGGGACACGGGAATTACTGAGGTGGATTGAACACAATCATAATTACTTACACCACACATGAATAACCAAACTCTTGTTGGGGCTTTGTGCCCCCTCAGAGCTTCATAAAGGGTCACATATGGGAATTTAACAATTCACTTCCAACTGAAGTAATTTTTTCTTTTACCAATAATCCAAGATGGAAGCAAGACCTTCATTAGCAAAAGGCTGCAAGTTGCTGAAGGTTCAGAAGGTGGTTAGTAATTTTTAGGAATAAATTAAAAAAAATTAAGTTATGTACATGTTTTTTAGAGATAATGTTATTGCACACTTATTACACTGCAGTATAGAGTAAACATAACTTCTTAATGCACTAGGAAATCAAAAAATTGGCGTGACTCACTTTATTGCAATATTTGATTTGTTGCAGTCCTCTGGAAACAAATCCACAATATGTCTGAGGTGTACCAGTGTTTTATATCATACAATAAGCATGGCATCCAACCAATGAATTGGATTTAGATATTTCAAGATTACGTTTGTTAAGACTCAATACTCTAAAACACTCTAGTTACTGGAAAATTAGGTAAAAGTCACAGCTGTTATCAAGTGTTATCTGATTTTCTCCAGACTCCACACTCTGTATGCAGTGAAAGTTGCAGTCCGGGATTCAGGAAGAGCACTCAGGAGAGCAAGGCTGCCTGTTGTTTTGATTGCATTCCCTGCCAAGAGATGAGATTTCCAATGAGATAGGTGAGTATATGCCTTGCAGCGACATTCTCCACATCTGTTATTTTTTTGAAGGGAAACATTTGTCCTGAGCTAACTAACATCTGTTGCCAATCTTCCTCTTTTATTATTGTCCCCAAAACCCTAGTACATAGTTGCATATCCTAGTCGTAATCATTCTAGTTCTTCTATGTGAGCCACCACCACAGCATGGCAATTCACAGAGAGACGGTGTGGTTCCATGACCAGGAAACCAACCTGGGCCACTGAAGTGGTGAGCACTGACCTTTCACCACTAGGCCATCAGGGCTGGCTCTCCACCTGTCTTTTGTATGCACTGTTCTCCCAAAGAAACAGAAAAGCTCTGGATGAGGACTGCAGGGTCAAAATGTTTCCTTCCTCCATTAAGTAATTTAACTTTTATAGCCAATAATATTTCCTCCGAAAATGATACACTCTCTCTCTACCTTGAACTAGCTTGCTTTACTCATTTTAACATCATTGCAGACATTATCATCTCAAGGAAACCCTTTATGACCACTCCACAGTAACCTAACTTAAATCTCTCTCATGGAATCTAATACATGGTATTGTAAGTCCTTACTTTTCATCTTCTTTAAAGCTACATTTAGATCACATTGAACAAATCCTTATCTTTCCAGTGTCTGGTGCTGTTCTTGGCACAGAGCAGGAGCTCAGAAGGTTGTGTTTGATTTAAGAAGTAAGTATTTCCATGGTGTACAATGAGCTTATGGTACAGCTTGGTCCCTGATCTCCTTGAGTTCACAGGTGAGTAGGGGAGACAACATGTAGTGATGTGAATTCAAGGTGGTGACATAGGGCTGCAATATAGGTACGCAGAGACCCATGGGATGAAATAAGTGATAGGATATATGTTTGTGGGGAGGGAAGTGCCATGGACTTCTTCATAGAGGCAGTAGCATTAGTATTATATCAGACTAATGAAGGCGGATTAAATTCTTGGTGGAATTCTTAGAAATGGCAGAAACTGGCAAATTAGCCCTGCATTTAATATTCTAGGGAACTGAGTAAAGGTTCAACATGACTAGAACACAGACAATGTGGGTTTGGGAGTTGGGTCATGAAGTAGAAGAGGGACAGAAAACCAACACTGAAGATTTTTCATACCATAATTAACATCTTGGAATTACTCAGATTTATGATATTAAATGGTGCAATGCTGGAATAACCTCCATGGTGGCATTATCTAATTTTATTTTTGTGATTGATATGAAGCTTATTTTCACAACATCTTTTGTATAATTTCAATTTTTTTGAAATGTACTGAGATTGATGATATAGTCTGGCATATCGTCAATTTGGATAAAGCTTCCACATGCACATTTGGCACGTGGTAAATTTGGGTATATGTTCCATATGCACATCTAAAGAACACCACGTCCACTAACTTCAATTCCTACATGCTTGGAGATTAATAAATACACTTGTAAACAACCGATGATTAATGAGTAAACTATGATGGATATTAGAATGTATTTCCAATTAAAAATATTATTCATCAAATCTTATGGGGGGGAGTTAGAACTATCATTAGAGAGAAATATATAAGCCTAGATTATATATATTTATATATTATTGTGTATATTTAAATATAGAAAGGTTGAAGTTCTAAATTCTAAGCATTCATCACAAGCTAGAAAAAGAGCAGAAAATTAAACAAAAGGAAAATAGAAAACACAAAATGGTAAATATTAGAGGAAGTGTTAACACAATAAAAGGCAAACATCAAAAGGATTAATAAAACTAAATTAGATTCTAATAAATGACAAATATACTCAATAAAATCCTAGTACTAATGTTCAACAAAAGAGAAAAATTGCAACAAAAAAATACCAAGGCTGAAAAGGGAGTAATCAGTGCAGATCATATGGAAAATTTTTAGCATGAAGAAAACATAAATAACATCATGTTGATACAATGAAAATCTAGAGGAAATTCACAAATTTCCAGGCAAATAAAAGTTACAAAACTGTCTCAAGAAAAAATGAAAAATCTGAATATTTCCATACCTATTAGAGAAATTGAGACCATACTTTAAAACATTTCTAGAAACTTGAATTGTAGGCTATTTATTCGGTACAAAGCTGATGAATCTTCCCAAACATTCAGGAAAGAAATAATATACATCTACTCAATCTCTTCCAGAGAATAGGAAATACAGAAATCTTTTTGACTCACTTTGAGAGACCAGATTAACATTGGTACGAAAATCTAACAAAATCATTGCAGGAAAGGAAATTACAGGCCACTCTCTTTCTTGGATTAAATTCATTTATTCTAAAATAAAAAAAAAATCACATCAATTCAATGTTCCAAATCTAGCTATATTTTATAAGAAGGACATATCATGACCAAATTTGGTTCATGCAATGTAATTCAGTATACTAATCTCTGAAAAAAGAGAAATAATTATCTCAATAACTGTAAGAAAAACTAGTAAAATTAAACACCTATTCATATTTTAAAACAAACAACAACAACAGAAACAACCCTTACCAAATCAGGAACAGAAGGAAACTCTCTTACTCCCATACATAGTATTCACAGAATGGAACTTTATGGTGCACTGTTGAAAGCAAGGATAAGAGAAGAATGTTTAACATCACTGCCTCTATTAGACGTTTTGCTGGAGGTCTTGCCTGATACAATATTGGCAGGAAAAGAAATAAAAGGAATAATTTACTTCAAAGGAAGAAGTAAAATTGATGTTATCTTCAGATGATATTATGGTATAAATGTAAAATCCATATAAATTAATGCATTAACTGAGTTTAGTGGTGGCTGAATACAAGGTTAATATACAAAGTTTTGCTTCCATCTACCCGTCATAAAACATTCAAAATTTAAATTTTAAAAAATGACATTTACAACATCTTAAAGTATGAAGTACCTAGAAATAACTTTAATGAGACTTTCAAAAGATTTCTCTCCATTAATTTATAGAACAGCATTTAGAAAAATGGAGGAAGATTGAAAGAAGTGGAGAGATAAACGAAATTCGTGACTGAACAGACTTAAAATTCTACAGATATCAAAACTGTCCAAATTAATCTACAGCTTCCACAAAATTGCAGCTAAAATGCTGACCCGTTCTGTGGAAATTACAATTGATACAATTCTTATGGAAATGATAAAGGAAAAACTTAGCTAAGAAAATCTTGAAGACAAAGAATAGAGTGGGAGGACTTACTCTACCTGACATCAAGTATTATAGCATCACAATAGAGGAGGTTCATCAAGATGATAAACAAGAAAATCAACGGAAACAAATGGTAAGTTCAGATACAAACTGCTCATATAGGGACTCACGTATAGACGTCTGATTTACAAGGAAACACTGAGGAGGAGTGGGAAAATGAAAGCCTTTTCAATAAACCATGTTGGGTAAATTGGCTGTCTTCATGAAGAAGACAATGACTCGCCAACCCTAACTCACACCATCCACAGAAAACGTTATCAGGCAGATTGTACTTCTAAACGTGAAAAGTGAGAGAATTTAAGGGGATGTAAAGAGGAAGAAGCAATGCCCCTGTAGAAGGACAAGGCATGTATTGATACCTGCAGGGATGAGTGGGCACGGAACACTTTCAGAACCACATGAAGATTTGGGAATCTTAAAAATCAGAGCAGAGGTAGTAGAGGTAGGCAAGACCAAGGTTATACAGTCTTTTTGGTCTTCTTAAGAGTTTGTCGGATTTTTTAATGGAGGATAAGTATGATTCCACTTACATGTAGAAGTATCACTTGTGATGCAGGACAAGGGCAGGGAACCAGAGTAAAGAGACCTTATGATAACATAGGAGAGAAGTGACTAAAATCTTAACAGAAGTGGTGGAAGCGAAATCAAGATGAAATGTACTGGAGATCATTTTAGATGGTATAAAGGGTCTTATTTTGAAACTCCCTAGGAGTGAGGTCTATGACTTGGTCATCTCTGTTTCCCTAGAATGTAGCATATTATCTGGCTCATGGAGGTTTTCCAATAACTGCTTGCTCATTGAATGAGTAAATCTAGGCCATAGTTTACAGGGGTACAGCTTAGAGAGACAGGGAGGACTTTTGGTTTTCTGCTGAGAAAAAAGAGCATTCATGAATATGCAAGATAATTACTGAGAAGGATAATAGCTTTGTTTACTTAACCAGAAAGAAGATGGGCAGTATTAACTGGGAATGGTTCTCTGCAGAACATTCTGTTATTTGGTGCCTGGAGCAACAAAGGAAGACAATTGGCTAAACTTACCCAATGTCTTCTTTGGGGGCATGCAAATAAGAGAGAATGACTGAGCCTGGGCTGAGGACACTTTGCATCTCTCCCCAGACATGGATCAGTGTGTGAAGTGTCCAGATCATCAGTATGCCAACAGAGAGCAAGATCGCTGCCTCCAAAAAGCTGTGACCTTTCTGGCTTATGAGGACCTCTTGGGGATGGCCCTGGCCTGCACAGCTCTGTGCTTTTCTCTCCTCACAGCTGTGGTGCTGGGGGTCTTTGTGAAGCACCAAGACACTTCCATAGTCAAGGCCAATAATCGGACTCGCAGCTACATCTTGCTCTTCTCCCTCACCGTCTGCTTCCTCTGCTCCTTACTCTTCATTGGTCGTCTCAACACAGCCACCTGCAGTCTTCAACAAATCACATTTGGAGTTGTATTTACTGTGGCAGTTTTCAGTGTCTTGGCCAAAACTATGACTGTGGCTGTGGCCTTCAAGGTTACTGCACCAAGGAGAAGGATGAGGCAGTGGTTGGTGTCAGAGGAACCTAACTTCATCATTCCCATCTCCTCCTTTATCCAGCTGAGTCTCTGTGGAATCTGGCTGAGAACCTCTCCTCCCTTCATTGACACAGATGCACACTCTGAACACCGCCACATCTTCATCGTGTGCAACAAGGGCTCGGTCACTGCCTTCTACTGTCCTTGGACACCTGTGCTGCTTGGCCCTGGGTAGCTTCACAGTGGCTTTCCTGGCCTTGAACCTGCCTGACACGTTTAATGAAGCCAAGTTCCTGACGTTCAGCATGCTGGTGTTCTGCAGTGTCTGGATCACCTTCCTCCCTGTCTACCACAGCACCAAGGGCAAGGTCATGGTGGCCGTGGTGGTCTTCTCCATCTTGGCCTCCAGTGTGGGGCTATTAGGCTGCATATTTGCTCCCAAGTGCTACGTTATTTTCCTAAGGCCAGAGAGAAACACTTCAACAGTGTTAACGAATAAAACACATTCGGGGAGAAAATAATCAAAATGTAAGTTATTTTCATAGGTCACAAGAACTTGCATACACTTGAAAAATAAACTACCACATTTTTGCAGACCCACTTTAAATACCAACTAAACTTACCTTACATCTCTGCTTAATTTTTTGCTTTACGTTTCTTTTGGCTTTGTACAATTTTCCTCTGTCATTCAAATGAACAAATACATAAACATTCATACTAATTCTCCTCTAAAATTATGTGTGAAAGATTGCAAAAATGGCCACACATTAGTCCTCTCCCTCTGTCTGTTTGGTCATAGCATCCCACGTTGACTCTGGGTAGATTTGGTCTTGTAACTTGCTTTGGCCAATGGGACATTAGCAAATGACATAAGCAAAGGCTTGAAAAACAATTGCTCATTGTTGGTATTTCTCCTTCTCTGGCTGCGCTTGGGAAGCCTGAGGCCATCAATATGTGAATGAGTCTAGATAGACTGCACATCTCCATCACTCCAGGTGACTTCAAGTCAACAATCAGATATGTGAGTAAGGCCGTCCTAGACCATTCAATCCCAGCTGAGCCACCAATAGGTCCAGATCAAAATAACTTCCCAGTTAACCCACAGAACTTTGAGAAAAAATAAACTATTCTTATTAGAAGCTACCAATTTTTAGGATATTTTGTTATACAGCAGAACCTAACTGATACATTATGCTACCATATAAATATGTCCTCTCATTATTTGTGTAATTATCACAGATTTCTATTTCTTTATCCAATATCATACACTGGAATATTCTTCTCTAGATTAAGTCTCTGAAAGACAGAGACCATATCATGTTCCATTTTACTTTTACTCCTTCCTCTTTTGAACCAGACATCTTTAAGCATATATATTAAGAATATCTTCACTAATTTTAAGATTATGGATATTCTTCTATATTGTCATCCATCACTGTTATATGCGGTGGATTTTTACTTTTAATTTTAGCCCTATAATCCATTTGGAATGATTTACTTGTGAATAATGTTAGTTGATGGTCCAGTGTTTTATTTTACAAATGGATATCTTTTAGTCTATAAAACAAATACTGCATCATTTTAAAAGTTGATTTGAAGCATATGGAATCTGAATAATGTTTGGAAAACTGATATCTTTGAAACACTGTTTTCAGTCACAAGTATAGTATATCTCTCCATTTAACCTGAGCTTTTACATGCTTTGTATCTCTTTATAATTTTCTTCATATAATTAATGTGTAGTTCCAATTATTTTAACTACTTATCTTAAATAATTCATTGCTCTTATGAATGGAATAATTATTAACATGTTTAAACTAATTCTTGCTCATGTCACAGTATTTTTGAAGTTTCATATAGGAATCTAGCTTCCTTTCGCATTCCTCCACTTATTTACCAGTTCTAAACTTTATAAGTTATGTCCCACTAAAATAATAGATTTTCTCTTCTTCTCTAATATTATGTACCTATTATTCTTTTGATTCTCATTTTTTCATGACTGTGCTCTCCAGTGCCACACTGAATCACAATAGTGTTTCCCATGAGTATTTTCCTCTTAAGTGTAGCGTAAAGATCAGATAAATTCCTTGTCAGGGCAGAGCAGGCATCTAAGAGAGAGAAAGTAAAAACGTGAAGGGGAATCATTTCTAGCTGGACATCAACAGACTTGCTTCTTGTGGCTGTTTGGAGCTGGAGATGTTATGCAATGTGGCCAGCTGAGAATCAGAGGATTGCTCTCTAGTCCCAGGAATTAGTCTTGGTCAAATCTCTCAACCTCTTTAGACCTCATTTTCTTCACCTGTAACATGAAGAGTTGGATGAGTCTTTTTGAGTTCTCAAATCCAGTGACTCCAAGATACCCTTCACCCACATGCCCTTGACAAAGACCAGAGAGAATTTTTAGTTTTCTTCTGCATCAACATTATTATCCATATCACCACTTAAAGACATATCAAATATCTACTTTTGCATGACACTGATAAAACAGGTTCCATACCAAATCGCAGTTCATTGGGATAACAAATCTATAGTTAATTGTTTAGAGGTAAGTATAGGGATGGGCCTTGCTGGAACCAGCAATCAATGGGCCAAAAAGTCTTGCTTTATTTTACAGCAAGGCTGTGGAAACACTCCCTAATATAACAGAATGCTGAAGTACTTAGAAAGTATGAAATAAATGGGAGCCTTGTATCCATGGTTATGAGCTAATAAGGATATGATTTTTAAAATTTTGTTAATGATGCCATTTGCCTGCTATGGGGCTGTTCTCTGGTGAGTAAAGAGCAGATGTATTCAAGGCCACTTTCATTCCTTTAATAAATATTTACTCAGCGCCTACCACTTGCTGCACGATAGCAGTGATCTATCCTAAGAGCATTTATATTCTAGTAGGGTGACACAGACCAAAAACTAAAAGAGAAACTTGAGGTGATCAATAAAGTTACACATACGTCAAACTTTTTTCATTCTGGACTATTTTTCACCCTTTCCCTACTTTTACTGTTTCCCAGAACTCTAATCATGGACTTGAAAACCCAGAAAGCATTGGTCCCAAGTTTATTCTCGCAACACCCCTGTTTCAAAGACAAAGTGTTTATCATCTGAGAGTATGTCTCTTTAAGACTAAGTTCCTATGAATCAGCATTATTTCCTCACTTTCTTGAGAGGACAGATGTTATTATGAAGGAGAAACAAAATATCATATGGGATTTATACTTGAAATGATGTTTCCACTCTAATTGTGTTATTTAATGTGGTGTGATTTGGGGAAAGTCAGTTACTCCTTTAGAGACAGTGGTAATAATACCCTGAAAAGCATTCTATAGAGATTAAATGAAACAAAGTATGAGAAACTGTTTTGTAAATTGCAAAGCAATCTATTTCAGCTTATTTTTCTAAAAATATTTTCATTTATCCGATCCTTTTTGACTCTACACAACCTGCCTTCACTGAGTTTTATCATTTATTCAACAATAATAATGGGTCAAAATGGTTGAATATTGGAAATTTCATATGGTTCAACTTAATTAATAGGCCATCACAATATTTAATTTGGTTATAATTACAGTTAAATTTTTCATGTTGCCTTACCATGTGCCAGGCACATTCTAGGCATCTGACATGTATTCACTCATTTAATCCTCACAACAATGCTATGGAGACAATACTATTAACCCCTATTGTATGGATGAGGAATATTAGACGTTATATAATTGACCAAAGTCACACAGCTGGTACCCAGGCAGTCTACCTCCAGAATCTCTTTTAGGGATCCATTAGAGGTCGCGGCGCTTACATCGTAAAAGGATCACCCTGGTATCTGGTTGGCGAATGGACAAGAGGGGACTAAGCAAGAAAGCACATGGCTACTGAAATGATCCGGGCAAGCAATTCTGAATACAGGATTTCCTTCCTTTTTAAGGCTGATTAATATTCCATTGTATAGATTCCCCAGATTTTCTTCATCCTTTCACCCACGGATGCACAATTAGGTAGTTTCCATCTCTTGGCTATTGTGAATAATATTGCAGTGCATTTTGTCAAACAATTTCCTGGCACTTAGTGAGTTTGAAAAAATTCTTCTTATACACATTAGTTACTGTAATGACCTACCTTTCTAAATGTCTAAAGTTTAAATATTTGTCATTCTACAGAAATACCTTGCCTAATCATGATTTGTGTTGTTATCAGTTCATGAATGAGCTAAGATTTTCGTGCAAAAATTTGTTATAATGGCTTTTTTTGCATGTATTCAGGAACCTTGCATAATACAGGTATTCCCTGATTCTTGATTTTTAGTAGAGTTTTCTAGTAAGCCTTTAGGATAGGAAATATCTTCGTAGATGTGAGGCAGAGAGCAGAAGAATAATAAAATGATTGTTATATTTAATTACATCAAAAGAAAACTGTCATTTTGCTAAATTGTTTTTACACACCCTTTGCTTATTTGTAAGAATGGCACATATCATTTTATTAATGAAAAGAAAATTCAATAAACAATTTTAACATAAAACAATATCTATTGAGAACTTATATGAAAATTTTAGCAATATGTTGTCACCAATTTCCTCATCTGCAAAATGGAGATAGATAATACCATCTTCCTTATGGGTTGCTGTGAAAATGCTCAAGAGTAATGTATGTAAAATGCTTATCACCATGTCGGTGGGAAAGTGATGCCTCATTCATTTTTCCACCGGGATGATGACAGCTTTTTTAATGCTTGAAGTCTGTAGTTTTCAAAATACGTTCTACTGTTGTAAAGTGAATCCTTTTTACAAACTCTTTGTAGAGTTAGATCCCTTTGGAATACAAATTCAGGCTCCTGTGTGTGTGCGTGTGTGTGTATGTATACGCACATCTCTCCAATAATACTTCAAGCCTGATAATGAAAAGCTACCTTCCCCACTCTTGACTCTGGTTCCAAAAACAACTTCTTTAATTTTCTGGTTGAAAATCTATATTTCTAAATTAGCTATTCATACAGCTCTTTCATTTTTCCTCTTTTGACTATTTATATTTTCTTTCTTCTCTGAAAAAATCAACATGAAGTGTTCTTACATATGTTAAAAACATAATTCCCCTTGCCCAATATAACTATTTAATGAATTAGGATAAATCAGAATTCAATGTCTACTGTTTTATGACATAAGTGTTTACAATTTTATAGCATACAAATGTTATCGAGAGATGTGTTACATCAGATATTATGAATACATTTTCCTTCTCACTTTTTCCTTTGACCTTTTAAATGGTAAAATTCTCTTGTTTCTTTGTTGTCTTCCTATGGATTCATCACTGGTTCATCTCCTTCCACCAGAAATTTAAATCTCTTTTCAGTAACTTCTGACTCTTGAGACAATTCATGGACTTAATGTTTTGCTTGGGGACATCCCTCTTGGGCTTGAACATATACACCGTCCCACATATACACAGTATGTCTGGAAGGATAGAGGAGGAAAGGACGTTTATATCTGTGCAAAAGGACTGGGAGACAGTGGTAGAGTGAGAATATTTTATTGACTTTGTACCGCTCTTTGAAGTTTTCCTACATGTGCATCTACGATGTAGTGGCCTCCCTCCCCCCAGATTTTTAAAATTAAAATAGCGTTATATCCTTATCTACTGGCTTGGGACAGCAAGTTGTAGAGAAATGTAAATATATGATACAATTTTTTAACGAAATTAAAAAGAGCAAACACGCAAAATATTTAGAATTCTAAATATGGGCCCATCATTCTATTAGGCTGTGTAAACGTGGGGAAAGGATTGAAGAACAGCTGTTCAACATCCAGCTACCTGTACAGTCTAGGGGTCCACGGAGATCCCCGCCTCCAGCCCCGCACCTGGAGCTGATTTCCTCCACCTGTGTAGTCTGTCTGACTTATTCCAGCCACACCCCCGCCTCTTCCTGGCCCTGGAACTGGTCTCCGCCCACAACGTTCGGGCCTGGTTCCGCCCACAGCCTGGTCCCCGCCCACTGCTCACAGAACCGCCCCCCCGGTCCTGGAGTCACTCACACCCTTATCCCCGCCCACAGTCCGCCCCTAGAGCCGGTTCCTGCGCACAGCTCCGCCCCTAGATTTTGTCCCTGTACTTGGTGCTGACGCAGCCCGCTTTCCAGCTTCGCACTCACTCTAGAAATTACACACCTGCCCCGAGGCTGGGGTGTGCGGCCCCGCCCCGCTCGCCGCGTCAACTCACAGCCCCCAAACCTTCGTCCTCCCCGAACGACCGCCCGAGACTGAAAGTGGAAGCGCAGGCGTCGCCGTGGAAGGAGCGGCGGGTCTACGCAATGTGTCCCCTCTTCTACGCGCGGACAGGATACCCTTGGACGTTTGGCCGAAGGGGCGGGGCGCAGTGAGCGGCGGGCGGTCCCGGCTCCAGTCACGGTCCAGGTAGGGGCCTGTGCCGCGGGCAGCCCCGTCAGGGCCCGGCTTCCCTCCGTCCTCCCGGAGCCCCATTTCCCCTGGGCTGTTTGCTCAGGGCTCCCGAGGCTGCTGTTCCTCCTGGCTCCGGGCGCCGCCGTCCCCTCTTCAGAGTCCCCGTCATCGTCCTCCGTGTGATTTTGTCCCCAGGGGGCTTATCCACATCTGCAGATGGTGTTTGGGTTGTTACAAATGGGGCGCTCCTGGCATCTAGAGGGGGAGGCAGGGATGCTGCTCAGCGTCCTCCAGGGCCCAGGACGGCCCGACAGAGAATTATCCGGCCCCAAATGTCAGTGGTGCCGAGGTTGGGAGACCTGCTCCAGGGCCTGAAAATCTCCCGAGCCCTGAATGAAGTGTGGAAATTTTTGACAAGTCAGCCGAGTCACTTACAGGGTCCCTAAATGACAAGCTTGTTTAAAGGGTCCGGAGTCACCAAAAAGTCTCTGTCCAGCCAAGTGAGTTGAGCGAGTCAAGTGCAGACAGCACGAAGCTGGTTTCTCCCATCTTGGGGAGCAGGTGGCTGGATAGGAATCGGGAAAATCCAGTCACAGCCAACAGTTACAGTTAAATCAGTAAATACAAAAAAAGAAGAGTGAATGGGGTGAACTTTCCATCCAACACCCTATAAAAGGCCTCAAAAGCTTGTTTGCGCCTTTTTTTCCCCCCTCAGACACGAGAAGCATCCGTGGAGCTCAAGTTTGAGGTGAAACCAGGCTCAGGGTCCACCTGTCCTCTCTGATCCATGGATTTCTGTGTGGCCAGGTGAGTACCCTGTGGACCTGGTACCAAGAGGTTCCGGCAGCCTCTGCTGTGCAGAAGACCTGCTAGTGAGATTTCCTGGGCTCGGGTTGTCACCACATGGAGTCACTGAGAGTGAAGGTATCTTGAGAAAAATTATTGATGTTTGATGGATTATATTCAAGGGAAAGATGGTAAGCTGTGTGTGTTTCTGTGTGGTAAATATTTCAGTAAGTACAGTTATATGCAAATAAGAACACATGAAACAAACGTAAATAACTACAAATATGTATTATAGTAGAAAATATAGATTTACTTGCATTGCATAATACTCAAAAGTCAGGATTTATATATAATATAAATACAAAAATGTTTTGCGTGTGTATGCAGTATTAAAAGACATCCCATTAAATATTAGGAGGGATACTCAGCAACATTCCTTAGACCCATTCAATTTGAGTTCTAAAGTCCTATAAATCCTCCACAAAAATTTGAAATAAAGGAGCATTCAGGGAAAAAGATGATTTGAACTTAATAACAAATTTAAAATTGAATTTGCCAGTAGCCAGATTTATTTTGAGCATTTTTTTTCTTTATGACATTTCAAATCATTTGGAAGAGTACTGAGCAACAGAGTAGATTGCAGGGAAGGGCACTAGTCTCCAAAAAGACTGTCCTCACCACCTTGCCTTCTAAAGGGAATTAACTTTGTTTCTTGAAACTTTTCTGAAATAACGGTCTGGTGATTCACGTTGCAGAGAATCTTGTTAAGTAATTTTGTATTTAGTTGTTGGCCTCTACTAATTGTGTGTGTATGTGTGTGTGCCTTTTTCATTTTAGCTTTCCTGTGATGTTCTTGAGGGGAATGTGTGCTTGTCATGCAATAGATAGTCTTTGAGTGTATAATTTATGGTGACAAACCATCCTCGCTTATTCAGAAAAGAGGGGATTTCCAGGACACAGGACGGGTAGTGTTCAAACCAGGGCAGTCCTAGACATATCGAGATGGTTCCTCATCTCATGAGCTAGGCCCTGGGACACATGCATGGGGACCTGGAGAACCAGAGAGACCTTGTCCCACCTCCATGGAATTTATATTGTATTTGGGAATTTGGATTTTCAAATGTTAATGATGAGAGTGATGTAGGAGTTTGGCACAAGGGGAATCAACCTGAGGGGGCAGGGAAGCCCTCTTGAGAAGGACTGATATTTAGCTTCAGAGCTAGAGTTGGGACTGGATTTAGCTAATTGGAGGGTTAGACTGGAGTGAGGGTGTGGGAGTGTGTTGAAGAGAGCATTTCAGGCAGAGGGACCCGCATGAGGACACCCCTGAAGCAGAGAGCCTGGTGTGTCCATGAACTGAGAACAGGGATGGTTGAGCTGAGTGAACACAGGGGGAGGGGCGTGAGCCACACTGGCGAGGGGGACAGGCTGGACCAGATCAGGTGTGACTTAGGACTCTGTTCTAAGACCAGTGGGAAGACTCTGGAGAGATGCGAGTAGAAGGATGATGTGATTAGCGTTTGGTCTAAGCACGTGGGTTAAAATGGACTTCATGGTTAAGAATGAAGACTTAAGAGGCAAGATGGGAGGTGCTGGGAATAAGATTAGGAATAAAATGATTGTTCCCTAGGCCTGGGTGATGGCTGTGGAGTAAGAAAGAAGTAGAAAGAACAGACTTTGGAGTGTAGAACCGAGAGAACATAACGGTACTTTCTTGCCTGCATGTGTCAGATGGCACAGGGCACTGACTGTTCTCGCTGCTGTCCGTGCAGACCTGCAGACGCCCCCTCACCCAGGTCTGTGTGTTCACCCCTCTTTGCCACTCACAGGCCCCCCTCCACATCCTAAAGAAAGTCAGGCCTTACTTGTGAGGGGGTTGTCTCAGACGGGAGACACCGAGGAGAGCCCCTCCAGACATCAGAGCAGCCCCTTCAGCCTCTCCCTCAGCCTCCTCCCTTCCACTCTCTCGCTTTCCACACCCAGAATGACCCTGCTCAGTATTCCAGATCCCCATGATCTTCCTCACCCAGGCTTGAGAAGGGTGGGGCAAACACTGGGGTGGACCTCATCTGCACCTTCCACTCTGACCCCCGCACGTCCCAGGCTGGACAGAGAGCGACTAACTGGGAGTTGAGCCATGAGACCCAGCGCGTCACCCACCTGGGCTCCTTCACCCTGGACTGGGACAGCCTCTACGTCAGTGGTGAGGGGCTGTGCTACAGCCACACTCTCTCTCCCAGTCGGACAACTGTGTTGCCTCCATTGCTCTACAGTGAGCTATGATCCATTGCTCTATCCTCCTGGTCTGGGTTCACTCTTCTCATCACTGTGTGATCACTGGGTCCAGCCTCCTTCCATCTCGTTGCCTCCCCCCTGAACACCCCTCCCCACTTACCCTCTGCTGTTCCCACAAAGGTCCCTACATCCTCCCTCTCCCTTAATCCTTTTGTTCACCCCAACTCTTGCTCAGCTCCTCTCGCCTTCTCTCCACAGGTTACACCTATGGAGCCGTGGCCCCGACTACCACCAGTGAGTATTCCTGGTCCTGATCTCCTGTGTCCCATCCGCATTTGGGGTTGGGGAGCACTTGTTCTCCTTCACCTGCTGTCCTTGGTGATGGAAGCACCTGGAAGGGCCCTAGTTCATCCCTTCTCTCCCTCCCGGGTTCTGGTGGAGAGTCCCAACCCAGGGTGAGAAAACCTTAGACACAGACATGTTCTCCACCACATTCTGACCCCACGTGGTTTTCACTTTAATTCTCCTAAAGCCCCGCCCTTGGTCCTCCTTTTCCAGATATTCCATCCGTCTGTCCAGTTTTCTCTCCGTCCATCTGTCTCTCCACCAAATTCAGTCTCTCTTGTTCACCTATCTCTCTCTCTTGGGCTCCTCTCATCCACAGGCTTGCTCATCCCTCTACTCACACAGTCACCCGTCCCCTCACTCTCCTTTATGCTTCACCTGTGAATGGTGGTCCTGGGAAAGCCACTGCTGGAGACCGGATGAGCCTGGGGGATCCTCCCACTCTATCCCTCCCTGATGACAGCCCTCGCCCCAGCTCCCGAGCCGGTGACCACGTCCCTGCATACTTGATCATCACCTGTGCCACCAGAAGCCACCACAGGTATCTGGGTGCCCCTTTTCCTTCTCAAGAGAAGTTCTCCAGCCCTACTCGTCCACCAGCCAGTTGTGATCCAGGAGCTGGGAAGCCAGGGTGTGAAATTCTGGTTTTAGGGCAATCATGCTGATCACAAAGATTATACCAATGATTCAGTATAAGTCCAGCCCTCAGAGAGCCCTAGTCTTGTGAAATTAACACACCATTATAATACAATGTGGGATATTTTGGGGAGAGGCACCTGGCATAATTTGGAGGGGAAGAGCTTGCTAGACAAATTTTCACCAGGATGGAGTCTTTAAGAATGAGTAGGAGGGAACCTGGCAAATAGAGGATGAAGGGTTTTCCTGGCAGAAAGATTCCATGAGCAAAGTCTCCGACCAGAAACAACATGCCCTATGGGGAGAATTTGGGTTGCGTGAAGCTTAATGTTTAAGCCGCAGTAGATGGATAAAATGAGACTGAAAGGTCAGCAGGAGCCAGATTGAGTAGAGCCTTGAGTGCCAGGTCAAGAAGGTTGAACTAAACACTGAAGGTCATAGGGAGCCATGGGTGGTACTAGAGCAGTGGTGGCCCTAGTGAGGTATTCATTTCAGAAAGATCCTTCTAGTAGTCCACGTAGAACATCCTTTAGACAGAGCATCGAGTGAGTCTGCTGGGGTGTTGGTCCGGGTGAAGGAAGTTAAGACCTGAGCTAGGACAGGGATGGAGAGAGGAGTGTATGTGAGGACCAGTGTGCAAGGTGAATGGGTGTTACTGGGAGGGAGGAGGAGCTGAGCAGATATGCTGGTTCTGACTTGGGTGACCACACGGGTGGGTGGTGGTGCCACTAGGACAGAAGATGACAGATTATAATGAGTGCAGGACTCTGGTGTGGTCTCAGGCCAGCTTTCAGAGATGGCCATCACTCTCCCTCTCGTCTTGCAGCTTTGGGGCACAACCTGAAGACCCTCATAGTCAACGTCACCATCTCCACCCTCCGGTATTCATCACACATGAGCAACGGCTCAGCCACGTTCAACTCCACTGAGAGGCTCCTGCAGATCCTGGTGAGACCCTGGTCCCAGCAGCTCCTGGTGGGTTAAATCCCACCCAGCCCCTCCCCCAACCCCTGTCCCTGTCTCTGTATTAATTTTCAGGGACTGGGGACATTGGTAGATGTAATTTGAGTGAGTATGTGCAGTAGTTTCTACGCAGGTATTCTATTTTTCAGACACAGATAAAATAGTGTGGCTACTCCATGCACCAAGAAAATGAATAACTTATCAAATTTTTTCATGATGTGAAGTCTTTAGAGAGTAAATGTAGTGGTTAAGAGCACAGAGTATGGAGCTAACTCCTCATGTCCAAATTCCAGCTCAATCCCTTACTAGATATTTGTATTGACTGAGTTATTTACCTGATTGGTGCCTCAGTTTCTTCATCACTCAGTTGGCAATAATGATCAGCATACCTACTTTGTAGGTTTATGGAGAGTATTAAAGAAGTTAGTGTTTGAAAAATGCTTGGAACACCTAGTGTATTGCCAGTGTTGTACCTATATATTAGAAATAAAATTTAGAAATTCTTCTGACACTGCCTGTGAGCCCCAGAGAGTGACACTGTTGCCTGGATGTATGTAGAATGCACTCCATGACATACGATGAATAAATGAGTGAACAACATTGGCGAATGCATTACCAATGTCACCTATGTCACCCTACAGGCATTCCCAAGCCGAACCACATGCAGACATTCCTGCTCTGTCCTGCATCACATTCCCTGGAGAAATCACTGGGGCTTCTTAGACCCTGGTAACCGTGCCCGCTAAAGGTTCTTTTCTGTCAGCAAACCCCAGTCTTTGTCCAATTGCTGCTGGTCACAGGGTCTGTGCTCTGATCCTTGTCTTCACTCGAGGGAGAAGTGCCATCCCCAGAGCTGGGCACACGCAGAGCCTGAGCCTTGGAGAAAATGATTCCCTGGCCCTGGGGCAGGTAGAAGAGTACAGGGACAGAGTGAGATTTGGGGAAATTCCTCCAAGGGTTGTCAGAAGGGATGGAGGCAGGGGATGTGTCAGCAAGGACTGGTCTGGTTGGTGGGCCTTTGTGGTTAAATAGTAGGGAGGCTGGGAAGTTTCCTAGGTTCTAGCATAATACAATCAATATGACGATCATGAAATCAGAATCAGCCTAATTAAGGCCAAATTAACCCAATGTCAGCTGTTCCCTGACTCTCTAATCCAGTAGTGACTTATAATAAGGGTATTCGTGTTATATCATCTCCTTTTCATTGATTGGCTAGAGTAATTATACTTTACATAGCCTGTATATTTTTACATAGTAAAGAAAAAGTGAGTTTTAAAACAACCCTCCTTGGAAAAGTCTCCTTAACATATTGAATTAATAACAGAAGCCACGACAGGAAATTCACCACATATCTTGAGCTTTAGTCTCTGGTTTTAGATCTTCCTAACTGGTAAATTACCTTGACTTCTGCCTTCTTTCTTGAGATTAGTGCATTTAGGACTAAGTAGGAGTGCAACCTCATGCCATGGGAGAAGTGGTGACTCTAGGAAGAGGTTTGTTTCATTCTGTCAGTGTCTGTGTGTGTGTGTGTGTGTGTGTGTGTGTATGACAGTTTTTGCTGCATCTGGCAGTGTGGGCCAGTGTAGACTCCTTTTCTAGGGAAAAAATTTCCCTAACCACTTTCTCTGGAATTTATTTTCACTGATGGCTTCATCGGCACTGTCCAATAGTAACATTAAGCACTCTATATTATAGAATTTAATTTTTTTCTTAGTAGCCACATTTTAAAAAATGAAAGCAAACAGGTGAAACTAATTTTAATAGTACATTTTAACCCACTATAACCAAAATATCATCAATGTGGGTCAGTCTATACAAAACTTAATAATGAGAGAGTTTACATTTTTTTCCTGGGTTTCATAAATCCTGTGTGTACTTCTCACTTACAGCACATTCTCCTTTTGTAAGTTGAGTTTTTTCAGACATACATTCTCTGTACTGAGATTTAATGTTCACAGTTGTCAAATAAGATTCACTAGGAGTGGGGTGGATGATAATTTCACTACTGATTTAAGCTCTAATGGAGCTATGAACACCAACTGGTCAATGGGTTAATCAAATGAATAGTCATATAGTACAGAACAATACTATGATTTGGGATTTAGAAAAAGACTGGGGAACGTGAGTCCTGACAGGGAGCACCAGGGATTTTGTTGTTGAGAGTGACAAGGACAAAAAGAGAATAAAGTCATACTCATAAGTGTCTAACAACATGGGGGAGAAGAAATGACCTGCCGTAGTCCTGAATTTTGACCTCGAGCTTTCTGTTCTTGACCCAAATCTCTTTGATGACGTCCCAGGACACAGGTCAGATTAATCCCCACAGGGAGAGAGGGAGGGTAGAAGTACAAGGCATCTGACATAATTGTCCTGGGAAAGCAGGCTTCATTTATCACTCTGATCGACATTCACAATTTATTTTTATAGGGTAAGAGGAAAAGAAGTATGGTGGTCAAATCATCACAGAGGAAGCGACATGATTGTGGAAACCAATCAAACCCAAAGCCTGGTTTGAGCATCTCCATCCCTTTGAGGATGTCCAGTTACATATTCAAGAGGACAGTTACTAGAATCACATCCTATCCTGACAATGAGGTCGGATGCCATCAATGGGAGGAAACGTTGGAGCAGCCCCAACAACTCTGCTGGCAGAAGATACTACAAGGTCTCCAGGCCTGCAGAGTGCAGGTGAACCGTTAAGTCCTTCGGACCTTGCCAAAACCCTGCTGAATCTTGCACCTAGTTGCACAAGTGCATGCCTGCCAGGTGTGCTCGCAGGTGGTCTGAACTCCAGTCCCATGCCCTCCCCTGCCTGGTCTTCAGATTCAGCAGAGACGATCCCAGGAGCTGGTCTGTACATCCCACAGCTCCTTTGCAAACAACTTCTGATGACTCAGGAAGATATCAGGAAACAGGAAGAGAAAGTGAAGACGGCAAGAGAGAGACTGGTGGTAGCACTGATGCAGACAGACTGGCTAGTGAGGCAGGGAGAGTGAGGGGCCAAGAAGGACGTCCCGACAAACACGGTGATAAAAGACAAGACGGGGCAGATGACATGGAGCTCACACTACATCAATGCCTCTGCAGGGGTCATTAGGTTTTCTTGCTTTGAGCTCTTGAAACTTTAATATATACCAATACTTTTCTTTTCTTTGATTCCTTTGCATAACAGAGAAGATACGGACAGTGATCCTTCTGAGGTGGGAGATTGAGTTTCAGGTGAGGAGAGAAAGGAGATCTTTCCTTCCTTTCCTTTCCTGAGTGTTATGTATTTGTATTTTAAGATCAACAAAGAGTTATCGCAGTCAGGGGATTCTTTAGAGTTTTGCCATCACAGTCACAGAGAAAACATACCTAGTCTAAATGGATTGTCCTTTTTGTGTAATATTGCAATAGATTCCAACATAACATTTCACTAAAGAGCTGTTATATCTGTCTTCTCAAAAAAGACACCTACTTCTGGGTCTCTATTTTTCTGGTATTTGTTGCATGTTGAATCACTAGTTGCATACAATGAAATACTGGATTTTCCATTTTTTTAGATTTATATGCATTGGAAATTTGATTCATGAAAATTGATATGCCATTGCGGTATCATGCTGTCAGGAGAACGACTGTTTTCAGCATCACAAGTCTCACAATAAGCCAGTGTGTTGGGATTTATCTATTTGCCTGATCGAGTATGTTGCATTCTTCAAATCCTCTTTATCATTACTTACTTTTGTCCCACAGATTTATCAGTTTCTGAGAGCAATGTGTTAAACAATAATGGAGTATCTTAGTATTTATATCTTCCCTAAAAAATGAGTTATTTTTTAGCTAAATCTTCTCTCCTCTATTCTTCCATGTGGTAATCATCTGGAATTTTGGTTCGAATGTGTTTTTAATGTCTTGTTTTAAAACTAATACTAAATTAGACAGACGGTTTTTTCCTTTCCATGTGACCCCTGTTATGTTTTCCTGGGTTCACATTTCTTCTTCCTGATGTACATTCTTTACCAGTTCTTTCACTGCAGGCCTGTGGGATGTCAACTTTGAGTCTGTTTGTAAGTCAGATAACGTCTTTCTTTCTTTGAAACATAGTGTGAATAGGTGTTTCATTTAGCTTTGTAGTAATTTTTTCCTTCTTTGTCAAGTTATTTAATATTTCTGAGCCTCCACATCTTTACCTTAAAATGGGAATAAAACCCTAAATATTGTGACTGTAACTGGGATAATACACGCAGAGCTTGCCAGTCATGTTGCTTAGGAGAAATTAAATAGTCAATAATGATAACGATTATTAACCATTATAATGATATCATAATAATGTAATATATAATAATAATATATTAATGTATAATAATTATACATTAATTTATAATTATAATGTTCAGTGTATAATGTATAATATATGCAATGTATAATAATATATTAATATTATTAATCATTATAATCCTCAGAGTGTGCATTCTCAGAAAATCACTGCTTAAGATTGAGAATGTGATGCTCACACACAAAAAGTCTGAGAGAGTGGCATGACCGTGACTTTAATTCTCAGCCCTTGGGTATCTTCAGCTGTGGTCGTCTGCACAGTGTGTACAGATAATATAATCTGTACCCACAGCCCCACTGCAGAACAATGCAGCCTGCCTCATGCCTGGGATGCTCTGGGCTGCTTGTTGGGAAGCCTCTGCTGTGAGGCTAGTTGGACTCTGTACAGAGAAAGATGAAAAAAGACTCTTTCTTTTCTCTCAGATCCCCCCCCCCCGTGTTTTATTCACTTTTACATCCAGAGCAGATACTCTCTTCCCAGAGCCTTGGTGTTACTCTGGGATTCAGGCTTCCCAGACACCTAGTCATTTCAGCTCCCAAGGCCCAAGGTGACTGCAGAGTCATGTCTCACCCACTCCTCCCATCTTGGCCTGTTTCCCGTCATGGAGGACCCATGAGTGGGGAGAGGAGACATTGAGGGTGATTGATCTGGAAGTCCTCGTGAATCTGAGCTTGAGAGAATGAAGCAGAAAAGGGGAACCTGAGATTGCCAGGCCTTCAGTGGGGGAGGAATATGGAGGAACCGAGAGGGGTGTGATGGCTGCACAGAGTCAAGGGGAGGGATGTTCCAAAGTTTCCTAAGAAGGGAAACCTTGCACTGAAGTGGGGATACGATTTTACATGATGGCAATGTTTGTGCTGGTTTCACCAATTCTGGTGTCCCTGAGGGATGAATTGGTGTGACACCACAGGACAGAAGTTGTAGTCACTTTCAGGACTTAAGGAAGGTGAAACCTTTCAGCTTAGTCCCCTGTGAGCCAGTCAGGGGCCAAGTCTAGAAAGGCTTGGAGCCTGTGTCCATCCAATGTGGTTTCATTCTGTTCCAGCTAAGCTCGTCTGGACCTCAGCTGGGAAAAGGGGACCTCAGATCTAGTCAGATCTAGTCGTCGCAGCTTCCGTAGTTCACCATGAAGCAGGTAATAGCCCAGGCGTCGTCTCTGGAGCTCATAGTCGCCCTCCTTCTACCGCCGGCAGACAATGACTTGTGAGGTGAGGAGAGCACATCAGAATGGTCCAGTCAGCTGCCCAGTATGGGAGACGCCAGGGGAAGGAGATGCCAAAGCCACAGAGACCTGATGCCTCCTGTGTCTCCCTCTTCCTTTTGTCCACTTAATTTTCACCCTCAGTCCTTCTTTTCCTTTCCTTTTCCCTCTTTCGGCTCTCTCTCCCTCTCTTTCCTCTACATGTTCTAGCTTAATTGAGGTATTAACGACATACAGTAAACTGCATACATTTAAAGTGAACAATTTGATACATTTTGATTATAACTTATTCAACCAACACCACAATCAAGAAAAGGAATGCCCATCCTCCCCAAATTTTCTCATGCTCATTTTAATTCCTCCTTCCTTGCCGTTTGCAAACACATTCTCATTCCCAGGCAACCAGTGATCCGGTATATGTCCCTATAGATTTTCCTGTATTTTCCAAGGATTTTGATAAATGGGATCATATACAATGTACTCATTTTTTACTGGCTTCTTTCACTCAGCATAATTATTTTGAGATTTATGCTTGTCATTGCATGTACTATGAATTCATTCCTATCCCCAACTCTTCCCTGGCAGCACTGTGCACACACCCGAGTGCTTCCCAGGTTGGAGTGAGAGCCAATAGTACTGCTGCACCCCCAAAAGTAGGAATGCGCCTTGGTGCAACTCTGGGAGGTGTTGGCGGCAGCCCTGGACCTGCAAATGAATGCTTTCCTGGATGGTTGGAAAGCCCACCGTGCCACTGCAGTCCCAATGATTGGCCAATGCTTAGAACCCGTGAAGAAGTCCCACATACCAAGTACAGAGACTGGCATGAGCATAAGAAAAGGCAGCAGCAGATATATGCACACATGCAAATGCTTTCCCAGATGGCACAAATAACCATAGTAGTGCTGCGGTCTCACAAGTGGGTAGGTGCCTCCGTGTGACGGCAGCTCTGAGCCCAGTGTGAATGCTTTCCCAGCGGATGGGAACACTCACTGTACCCACACAACTTCCAGCATATGGGGTGGGATCAGAAACACAGCTCATGCTTCCCCCACAGTGGTAGCAGGTGGAATCTGTGACCTGATACTACCACAAATACGCAGGCAAAAGATTAGTTCATCAAACACCATCAGAAACTACACTAACAATTCAGAGCAGAAGGAAATGACAAATCTCCAGAAACGAACCTTGAAGTCACAGAAATTTACAATCTAAATGACAGAGAATTCAAAATAATTGTCATTAAAGAAACTCACCAAGTTACAAGAATGTTAAGACAGTTCGATAAACTCAGGAATAAAATTAATGAGGAAAAGGAATACTTCATCAAAGAGACTGAAACTATTTAAAAAAAAGACAAGCAGAAATTCTGAATATGAAGAACATAATTAATGACATAAAAAAGAATCTAGAATCCTTAAAAAACAGAGGTGATATTATGGATAAAAGAATTAGTGATTTAGAGGATAGAAATATAGAAATGCTTCCAGTGGATGAGGAGAGAAGACTCAGATTTTTAAAAAATGAAGGAATTCTTGGAGAAATATATGACTCAATTATAAAAGCAACCTAAGAATTATATGTATCCTAGAGGGAGAAAAGAGGGAGAAAGGAGCAGAGAGCTTGTTCAAAGAAATAATAGCTGAGAACTTCCTAAACCTGGGGAAGAACCGGACTTACAAATACATGAAGCCAACAGAACGTCTAACTACATCAATGCTAAAAGACCTTCTCCAAGGCATATAATAGTAAAATTGACAAAAGCCAATGACAAAGAAAAAATATTAAGGGAAGCAAGACAGAAGAAAATAACCTACAAAGGAACACCTATCAGGCTTTCAGCATATTTCTTGGCAGAAACTTTACAGGCAAGGAAAGAATGGAATGATATATTAAAAATACTGAAAGACAAAAACTTTCAGCCAAGAATACTCTATCCAGTGAAACGATCCTTATGATACAATGGAGAAATAAAAGTTTTCCCAGATAAACAAAGGCTGAGGGAGTTCATCGCCACTAGATCTCCCATACAAGCAATGATCAAGAACGCCCTCATACCTGAAACAAAAAGAAGGCAAATGTCTACAAAGCTTTGAGCAAAGAGATAAATAGACAGACAAAATCAGAAAGCTACAGCTCTGCTTCACAACAGGGTAGCAAATACTTAATTATAACTTAAAAGAAGAAGGGAAGGAAAGCATCAGAAGTAACTATGAACACTTCAGCTTAGTCACAAATGCACAACACAAAAATGAATAACTTGTGACAACAATAACTCAGAAGGAGAAGAGGAAAGGAATGGAACCTGCTTAGGCTAATAGAGATAAGAGGCTCTCAGAAGATGGACTATGTCATCTATGAGATCTTCATACAAACCTCACAATAACCAGCAAACAAAAAATCAGAGCAGAGCCATAGATCATAAAAAAAGAGAGAACCTCCACAGAAAACCCCCAAAATGAAATGGTAGTCAGAAACACAAAGGAAGAGAAACAGTGGAAATATAGATTAGGTGGGATTAAGCCCTCATGTATCAATAATCACTCTAAATGTAAATCGATTGACTTCTCCAATCAACAGACACAGAGTGGTGGGGTGGATTAGAAAACAAGACCCAACAATACGCTGCCTCCAGGAAACACATCTCAGCACTAAAAACAAACAGGCTGAGAATGAATGGAGGGGAGAAAATACTGCAAGCAAATGGCAAATAAAAGAAAGTAGGTGTTTCCATACTTATATCAGACAAAGCAGACTTCAAGATAAAAAAGACTATGAGAGACAAAGAGGGGCAGTATATAATGATAAAGGGGACTTTCCACCAAGAGGACATAACACTTATAAAGATATATGCACCTAACACAGCAGCACAAAAGAATATAAAGCAACTATCAATAGACCTAAAGGGAGAAATTAACAGCAACACAATAATAGCAGGGGAGCTGAACAACCCACTTACATCCATAGATAGATCATGCATAGAAAGGCAACACGTAAATAGTGGAATTAAATGAAACATATGATCAGATGAACTTAATCGATATATATAGAGCATACCCTCCCAAAAAAGCGGAATACACATTCTTCTTAAGTGCACATGGAAACTTCTCAAAGATATAACATATGTTGTGAAACAAAACAAGCCTGAATAAATTTAAGATTGAAATCATATCAAGCTTCTTTTCTGACCACAATGCTATGGCACTAGAAATCAACTAGAAGACAAAAGATGGGGAAGTTACAAATATGTGGAGACTAAAGAACACAGGACTGAAAAAACATTGGATCAATGAACAAACCAAAGGAGAAATCAAAAAATACCTGAAGACAAATGAAAATGAAAAGACAACAAAACAACTCTTATGGGATGCAGCAAAAGCAGTTCTAAGAAGGAAATTCATAGCAATACAAGTGCACCTCAACAAACAAGAAAAATACCAAATAAGTAACCTTAAACTACACCTAATAGAACCAGAAAATGAAGAACAAATGAAGCCCAAAGTCAGCAGAATAAGGGAAATAATAAAAATTAGAGCAGAAATAAATGAAATAGAGACTAAAAAAACAGTAGAAAGGATCAATGAAACAAAGAGCTGGTTCTTTGTGAAGATTGAAACAAAACTGACAGACCCTTAGCCAGACTCACTAAGAAAAAAAGAGAGAGGCCTCAAAGACATAAAATTAGAAATGAAAGAGGAGAAATTACAACAGATACCACAGAAATCCAAAGGATAATAACAGAATACTTTGAACAACTTACATGCCACCAAATTGGATAACCTAAAAGAAATAGATAAATTATTAGATTCATACAACCTCCCAAAACTGATTCAAGAAGAAAGAGAAAATAAACAGACAAATCACAAGCAAAGAGATCAAAATGGTCATCAAAAACCTCCCAAAAAACAAAAGTCCAGGACCAGATGCCTTCTCTGGAGAATTCTACCAAATATTCAAACAAGATTTAATACCTATGCTTCTCAAACTATTCCAAACACTTGAAGAAGATGGAACAC
Organism: Diceros bicornis minor; assembly: GCF_020826845.1. NCBI lineage: Eukaryota > Metazoa > Chordata > Mammalia > Perissodactyla > Rhinocerotidae > Diceros > Diceros bicornis. Next base: position 161,656 of record NW_026691237.1, read on the forward strand.
TTCCTAATTCATTCTATGAGGCCAACATCACCCTGACAGCAAAAGCAGGCTAGGACAGCACAAAGAAGGAATATTACAGGCCAATATCGCTGATGAACACAGATGCAAAAATCCTCAACTAAATATCAGCAAATCGAACACAGCAATATATTAAAAGGATCATATACCATGATCAAGTGGAATTTATACCAGGGATGCAGAGATGGTTCAACATCCGCAAATCAATCAATGTGATACACCACATTAACAAAATGAGGAATAAAAATCACATGATCCTCTCCACAGATGCAGAGAAAAGATTTGACAAGATCCAACATCCATTTATGATAAAAACTCTCAATAAAATGGGTATAGAAGGAAAGTACCTCAACACAATAAAGGCCATATATCACAAACCCACAGCCAACATCATACTTAATGGTGAAAAACTTAAAGCCATTCCTCTGAGAACAGGAAGAACACAAATGTGCCCACTCTCACCACTCTCATTCAACATAGTACTGGAGGTTTTGGCCAGAGCAATTAGGCTGGAAAAAGAAATAAAAGGAATCCAAATTGGAAAGGAAGAAATGAAACTCTTGCTGTTTGCAGATGAGATGATTGTAAATATAGAAAACCCTAAACAATCCATCAGAAAACTATTAGAAATAATGAACAACTACAGCAAAGTTGCAGCGTACAAAATCAACTTACAAAAATCAGTTGCATTTCTATACTCTTATAATAATGGACTAACAGAAAGAGAACTCAAGAATACAATCCCATTTACAATTGCAACAAAAAGAAAAAAGTGTCTAGGGGTAAATTTAACCAAAGAGGTTAAAGACCTATACAATGAAAACTATAAGACATTGATGGTGCTCAGGGCAAGCTGCCCCAGGAAGCACCACTCTGGTATGCGGATTATTTCGAGCTGAAGACAATAAGGACTCAGAGAGCTCAGGAAAAATATTTGAGTTTCCCCTCCCAAACTGCCTAAAGAATTTAAAACCAAAAAATCTGTTTTAGGAAGGGGTTATTATCATGACTGCTATAAAAGATAATTTAGGATAGAGGTTACAATAGAAAAGGCACCAACAAGCCCATCTTATCGGGAGTCCTGTCTCTCTGGCCACATTCTTTGGATGGCCCTGCGAGGAGTTGTCAGACAATCCTTTACAAGGGAAGTCTCCATTTGCAAAGGTATCTCCCTCTCTGTATTGAGAAAAAGGGGGGGTGAGCTCATTTCTAGTAACTTATCAATGTGGAAGATGAGGCCTTGGGGCTGTATAATAAACCTTACTCTTGTTTACTGTGCTTTAGTGGTAATCTCCTGTAACTGACTCCCCCCACCCCCAAAATCCTCCTTTGTCATTGGCTGAAAATGATATTTAAGACGAGAATTTCTGCTATTGTGTTGAGAAACGCAGTGTCCCTGCTTTCTCCCATGTATACATGTTATTAAACTTGGTATTATTTTCTCCTGCTAACCTGTCTTGTTGATTATTTGGCCAGCCAGAAGAACCTTAAGAGAAAGGGGAGAGGGAGATTCTCCCTCTTCCCCCGACAGTTTTGGCGAGCCAGCCAGGAGAAGCACTGGCTGGTAAGTTGCCTTCTCTGGCTGGAAGACCTGCCTTCTCCCTGGACTACTGCAGATGGTGAGATACGGGAACGCCTGACGAAAGCCGGCAAAAGGTAAGACTTCTTACCACGTCAGCCTCCCGGAATCTCTATCTGCGGAGTCCGGCGGAAGGAAGTGGTGAGAATTTTTTCTCTTTCTAAATTTAGATTGGCAGGAGAAAATATTTGGGAAACTAGTTTCTTGGGCTTTTAGTGACTCTTGGTTTAAATTTGGTAGAGTACTCTTGGTTTTTGATCTTGATCCCTTTTCCTCCCAGAGATAGTCTCTGTTTTTCTCTTTTGTCTGTGTCTTTTGTCATAAGAAGGAAATACCATAGGGTAGGACACAGGCATAGGCCGTATAAGCCTGCTGTCCGGGCAGGACCCACAGACTGGTGAGTTTGCGGGTCTCACCAGACCGGCGTTTACAAACTTTGCTGTGGGTTATTATGCACATGAAGTGAAGGCCATTGCCAAGGGCATCTTGGAAGCCAAAAAGGCCGCAAATTTGGTGGGCGCGGGTCGAGCAGTTAAGAGCCATTAGGGCTCTCGCCACTTTCAAAAGACTCCCCTGTCAGGATAAGTTGGGTCACGGAACGGGGTAGATGACACAGGTCCCCCGCCAACTGCAAGAAAATGTCCGTGCAATGACGAGGTACTCTGTAAAGCACACAGTCCCCAACCCCGCGGCACCTCCCCCGCTAGGTATTATTCTGGCTCCAAGAGACCTAAGGCGTGGCTAAAGCTGTCATTGTGCACATAAGAAAAAAAAAAAAAACCGGATGAGGTTTTTCCTTCTGTCTTGTTCTGTGTCCTGAGAAAACTTGGCTTTGTGACCAGAGAGAATATTCTCCTTGGTCTCCACCATACGGAAGGTGCATTTACCAGGGTGCACCTTGGTGGCCAGTAGAGTAGACTGGGGTTCCGAACTGTCTCTGTCCGGCTGTGCCAAGCTCTCAGGGGAGTCTGAATATCTTTGGGAGTGAATTCTACACTCCCAAAGGGAGTGTAGATGGGGCTACATCATCTGTGCCCTCACCAGGGACACCTCTTGCGTCCATGGGAAAGATTTATTTTAAGCGTGGAAAGTTACCTCCGGGTCTTTCCTTAAAAAGGCTTATTGGTTCGAGTCACTATTGGAATAAATATACAAATGAAGATCCTACTCGTCAATGGCCAGACGACGGATCCTTTGAATTGGAAAAACTTCTATATTGGGGAAAAAAAATGTATTGAAAGCTCTCACATAATTGCTTAATTGGTACCTAAGAATTAAGGCCAGAAAAAGGAAGGAAAAAATTTGACTAGTCTTAAGACCTTGACTCAGGTTACAATTAAATTGAGAACATGTAAAAGTGTAAGTGTTGATAAGATTATAAAGGTTGGAATGTTTGAGCTAATTTTATACAAAGAGGTTACATCAACTTTGCCTGAGTATGTTTTAAAATGTCTGACTGGGAATGCTCCTCTTGTCCAAAATTAGAAGATCAGGACCTATTGATAAAAATCTTAATGATAATTATGTTTAAAGGTATAAGAGGTGACGAAATTTACATGAAATTTTGTAAGAAAAAAACTGTTATTTCTATTACAGAACTGGTTAACAAAAATAGTAGTTTAAATGATGGCTAATTTTATCTGAAGTCTTATGAAGTCTTGTAGGCAATCTAAATAATTATTGGGAATAAGTAACTAAATAGTTGTGAAAAAGATGAATGTTGGATGAACTTTAAACAATAATTATGTGTTATGGTGGTTACAGCTTCCAAACTCTTTTTGGTGACTTAAAACTTGAGAGTTTTGCTAAGTTTTATGATAAAAATTCTCTGAGTATCATCATTTCCAAATAAGATAAGATATTAGACATTGATTGCTAAATGTACATTTGTCTACTTTTGGCTTTTCATTACAGGAAAACTAAAAGGTGTTTTGGGTCTATTGGTAAACATGTGTTTTATTAAAAGATTGTACTATAAAGTAACATGTTTCCAGAAATGATGAAGTAAGTGTTCATAAATTTTCCAAGCCACAAGATACTAATGTAAAAGAAAGTTTATAATTGTTTACTTAGTTTTTACTTACAAATTAAGGTTTCTAAGGGGTAAAATTCCTAATTAGTATATGTGATTGAAGCTACTAAAAATTAAGAAAAATGTGTCTGTGTACAAGGAAAGTAAGATGTATAAAGGTACAAAGAATGGAAATATTTTGTTTGGTTAAGAAAGATAAATTTGTCCTCAAGTACTAGGAGGGAAAAGAAAGACATGGGACAAATTTTGAATGTAAAAAGAAAGTTATAGAAGGTTTGTGGAAGAGGAATTCTGGAAAAGGAGTTTTATGCATGGTCAAGTTGGCTAAGATTGAAATGAATTTAAGTAAATGAGTTTTAATAGCAGAAATAAGCTGGTGCAAAATTAAAATTTGGTCTTCTGTCTCTTAAAAGGATAATTTGCTTAAACTTGATAAAGAGGTTACAAAAGATTTTTCTTTACCTTTGAGTAAGTCTACCTAAAAGACAGAAAAAAAAAAACTGTTAAAATAATTTCCTACGTTCAAAAGACTGAGGTCTCTCTATTAAGACTTTTGGACTGTTAATGCTCTGTTTGCTTTGATTGTTTATATTTTTGACAAGCTCCCCCAAAATTCATATCTTAAAGTCTTTTTTTTAACTTTTATTTCTTTGGGAATTTTCAAAGGGCCCTGGAACTTCTCAAAGAAATTTGCTCTCTTCCTATAAGGGGAAAGATACTAAACTTATTAGGCTTATTCAATATGTTCAATTACATGGAAAGCATTGTCAGAACAGTGATGATAAGCCTGCTTAGGTGCTATTATGTGGGCAAATGTTATTGACATAGGTGTTTTAAAATTGTATAACATTACTGAAATTCTGATCTGTTCTGGTTATCAGTCATAATTCTGGTTATTATTATTTTAAAGTGTTGTATGTCACAAAATTAACCAAATTTCCTTGTCAATTGCCATTTTGAGGTCTTGTTGTTTACAGACTTATTTCTTTGCTCTAATGCTTTTGCGAAATGTTTCAACATCAGAAAAATTCATAGAAAGGACTCTGACATTTACACTGGAGTACAGGTTTCTGACAAACTTTCTGATCATAAAACTGAACTTGGTAAAAAAATTACAGAAATCCGATGGAGAAACTGATGACTTCATAAAGCCACTAACAAAAAGAGTGGGATCAAGAATGGATTACACAGGACTGAATAAACTGATAAGGATGCTTATAATTTTTATGATTTTTCATTTGAAGTATTGCTGAATTTTTAATGTTTTGTTTTTTCAGATTTAAGGAAAACTTTTTCTCTTTTCTCCTGAGCTAGCTATGACATAACAATTTGATAAATGATACTTTTGTAAGCAAAATTGAAATATGTACCTTTTTCTCTCTACCTGATCCCTCGAATTTAGAAACTCTTAGTAAGTGAGTATTGTTGTCTTCATGGCAATATAGTTATTTGCATAAGTTCAATAAGAATCTGTTCTCCTTATAACAGGACACAATTGGAAACACTGGTTCTATTACCAAGGTTGTGACTGGAACATCATATTTGCAATATAACCATACAGCCTTTGAGAAATGAAGATTGGACTTTATGGAATAAAGCCACATGGAAATATTAGCCTGGTACCTTATGTTCCAAGCAGCACTTACCAGGATAAGTAAAGAATGTCACTTATCTGGCAGGTACAAGGAAACTTGAAATATTTTGGGGAAACCTCGGAATAGAGGAATTCACCCAAATCTATAGGTATTGCAGGCAAAGTCTGATGACAAAATCCTTGGCTTTGCTTTCCTGGCCTCGAGAGACCTTTAAAGTTCAATGTGAGATTCCTTATAAAAAGTTCCAGCAAAGCAGATTTAAAAGAGCCTATGTGATCAACTGCTATTCTTGCTGTACTTATGTAAATAATTGGGCCAACTCTATTGGAACTAGACTTATTTTGCAAACTAGTTTTAATTTTGCTATCAATAAAAATGAGGGTGATTTTAGAGAAAAAAATTATATTTCAGTAAAAACTATTTCAGTATAAATTTGCGGATATTAGATCCTAGTTTTGTTGTCTTTTGAGGTTTTTGTTTTATATCTGTTGACTAGACTGGATCCTGATTTCTTCTAGTCTCCTGAAATATCTGGCTACAGATGTCCAAACTAACGTTTTCTATTTTTTTCCATCATTTTCATTTAAAATCACTGAGGACTGAACCTGCCCTTTTTCCTGAAGCCTTACAAACTGAAGCTGATGAACTTGATATAAACTTAAGAGATGACCTGACGACACCATCAGAGACATTTTAAACTGCAAAAGATACTTTGACGCTGACATCTAAAATTCTTCTTCACTGGCTGTCCTCTGAACTCAAAAACTGGTTTACAATTTGCTCTAACCATTAATCTTGTTTTTCTTTCATTTACACAAATATGCTTCTGGAGTCTGCCATGCTGTTGGCACAATTTGGAAATCCCGTGGATTCTTAACTTCTGCAGGAACTCCTATTGCTAATGGACACTTAATTGCAGCCTTATTACAAGCTATTCACCTTCCTTCAAAAATTGCCATTGTTCATTGTTCAGCCCATACTAAGGAGATTGATGTCATATCTTTAGGGAATGACAGGGCTGACAGAGCTCCTAAACATGCAGCTCACTATGGACCCCCTTATCCGTTTTCCACCCAATTCTTAAACCTGCCTTTATCCCTGACTGATGTTATTAACTATTAGGCAAATGCCCCACAATCTGAAAAAGACAATTGGATACAAAAGGGTGCCAAACAATTATCAGATGGATTATACATTGGACCAAATGGACTTCCAGTAGCTCCTTTTCTTTTGACTTTTTGGCTTACACTTATCTCCCACCAAATGGGACATATGTGCAAACGGGGGATAGTTAAGGAACTAAAAGACGATTGGTTTTGCCCTGGCATCCATAACATTTCTGACCAAATCCCCTCCCAGTGCACAACTTGCAAATCTTACCAAGTCTCTGGGAGAAATCAGTGTGATCCAGGAAGTCCTCCCAGGCCCACGCTGCCTTTTGCGGCACTCCAAATGGATTTTATAGACATGCCTTCAGCTTTAGCTTACTCTCACTGTTTGGTTATTGTCTGCATGTTTAGTGGATGGACTGAATGCTATCCGACCAGACATGCAGATGCCACAACAGTGGTAAAGAAATTAATAACTGAAGTTATTCCTCGCTTTGGCATTCCTTTATGGATTGAATCAGACCAAGGAACTCATTTTACAGCAGAGATAAACCACTTGCTTGCAAAAACTCTGGGTATTCATTAAAATTTCATACCCCATATCACCCTCAGTCATCAGGGCAAGTGGAACGTAAAAATCTAGATATAAAAAGAACTCTAGGAAAAGTCTGTCAAGAAACTGGACTTAAATGGCCAGAGGCTCTGCCCTTGGCCCTTATGAAGATTCAAAATACTCCAAATAGAAGGCATGGACTGACTCCTTTTGAAATAGTTTTTGGACGTCCGATGCCTACTGGCGTCTCTAAACCTTCAATTCCTGGATTAAATGAATATTATGGGAACTTAAGTGAACAATTTGATGCTATGACTTGTTATATACAAAAATTAACTAGTATACTTGAAGCATATCGTCAACAGGTAAAAGAGGCATGGCCACCACCTTCTGACAAGTCTTACCATCCCTTTCGACCAGGAGACCTGGTGTACATCAAGGTCTTTAGAAAAAAACACGCACTGTCACCTCACTGGGAAGGACCTTATGAAGTTTTACTGACGACCTGCACTGCCATCAAAATAAAAGAAAAATCTTCCTGGATCCATGCGAGCCACGCCAAAATAGACCCAGAACATCGCTCTCAAGACAACTGGGAGATAATCCCCACAGGAGACCTTAAACTAAGGATTTCGAGGGCCAAAACCCAGGCCCCAGAAGCAGCCGACATCACGAAGTAGACAGCTTTTCCCAAGATCACGGATCAAGAAAACCTACTTTGACCCATTTCCTCCCCCTTGCTTCAAAACTCCCTATATATATACACACTCACACACACAAACTATTAGTGGATATATATATATATATATATTTTTTTTTAATCATTTAATAGAAAGCTGACTGGAGAGTGCTGGTCTCTATCTGTCCCTCTTCCCCTCTCTAAGTCTCCGCTATGGGCTCTTTTCCGATCTGTGTCTTGCTTTTACTAACCCTCTCCTTTTCAACAGGTCGGGCACAGACCAAACACCCCCTTATGCCAGTTTACCAAGCCCTAGCCACGCTAACTAATCAATCTGACTGTTGGTTATGTCAACAGCTAGATAGTGCAAAAGAACCTGAACTAGTCTTTGTTCCTGCTGATATGAACACCTGGTAGACTAAGTATGGAAAATGGATGAATAACAGCGTATGGTATCCGCAACAAGGGAAACTTCACTCTGCTTCTTCTCCTGGTGAGTCACTTGGGCCCCAGAAAGATTACTTAGAAGGTCAAGGACTGTCCCTTGCCCAAGCACAAATAATAAGTGAAAGTTTTTCCCTCTGCATTGAAAGTAAACATGGCACTGGACCTTTCCTGGGTGATATACCGAGACAATATTGCCGTCAAACTCTGTGGTTTGATTCCGCAGGTGGCATCTTCAGAACTCTCAAGGGAATTGTAAGTGACTCTATCACTACTCCCTCTGGCACAAACATTTGCCAAATCACCAAGTGCTCTGGATGGCTTACGAGCCACCCGTGTGCAACTTGGGGTATAGCAGCTATCCGCATGGTTAAGCTGCCCAATGCCACAGACTATATATGGGTGGATCAAAAATCTGGACTCACCTGGTCAGGTGACAAGACCAGGCTTTATAGCTGCCAAAATCAGACTGCAGGCCTCCTGTACCAGCTATTCCACAATCTATTCTGTTCTCGCAGACTGACAGGAGCTCATGGGAAATGGAGATGTTTAGGTAGTAATAGTGCAAGTGGCACAGATCATGAAATAGTCCAGATCCTGGGAACTACAGATTCAATTCTAACCTTGTCTTTAAACTACACTGGTCTTTTCATTTTATGCGGCAACAAAGTGTATAAAGGATTCCCACCTAATTGGTCAGGACGATGCGGACTTGGATACCTGGCTCCTTCTGTCACCAAACACTCCACCTTAAATGCTAGCCAAATTACAAACTTGGGTTCGTTTGTTCATAAGATTGTGCCACATAAACGTGCCAGTCGAGAAATCGTGGAAAATCCACTTGTGTATCACAACTCCAAGTTCTTTTCAGCCTTGAGAGTCCTATTCCCCGGCTTTGGAGATTATGAGTTAGAGAAAGCAATATTAAATCTCTCTATGGTAATGGAACAAGAGTTCAACACCACCATGCAAACCTTAAACATACTCCAGTCAGAGATTAACAGCCTAGCATCTGTGGTGCTCCAAAATCGACGTGCTCTGGACATACTCACTGCTCAGCAAGGAGGAGCATGCGCAATCTTTGGAGAAAAATGTTGCTTTTATGTGAATCAAACAGGTCAAGTAATATCTAACTTAAATCTATTAAAAGAGAAGATTGACATTTTTCATCAGATAAACGAAGCTCACACATTTTATTGGACTGACTTATTTCCAGGATTGGGGGACTGGTTTAATGGAATGTGGGGAAATGTGCTCCGATTTGTTCTTTTCTGCCTGTTCATCCTCATTCTAATCTACGTTCTTTTCTCTCTTTGCAGACTTCTTATCACTCGGATACTAACACGATTTCTCTCTCCACAGTCACCAGCTCGGCTTTTAATATGTGAAACTTCTAGGGAAGTTTCAGAGGAGGGAACTGATGGTGCTCAGGGCAAGCTGCCCCAGGAAGCACCACTCTGGTATGCGGATTATTTCGAGCTGAAGACAATAAGGACTCAGAGAGCTCAGGAAAAATATTTGAGTTTCCCCTCCCAAACTGCCTAAAGAATTTAAAACCAAAAAATCTGTTTTAGGAAGGGGTTATTATCATGACTGCTATAAAAGATAATTTAGGATAGAGGTTACAATAGAAAAGGCACCAACAAGCCCATCTTATCGGGAATCCTGTCTCTCTGGCCACATTCTTTGGATGGCCCTGCGAGGAGTTGTCAGACAATCCTTTACAAGGGAAGTCTCCATTTGTAAAGGTATCTCCCTCTCTGTATTGAGAAAAAGGGGGGGTGAGCTCATTTCTAGTAACTTATCAATGTGGAAGATGAGGCCTTGGGGCTGTATAATAAACCTTACTCTTGTTTACTGTGCTTTAGTGGTAATCTCCTGTAACTGACTCCCCCCACCCCCAAAATCCTCCTTTGTCATTGGCTGAAAATGATATTTAAGACGAGAATTTCTGCTATTGTGTTGAGAAACGCAGTGTCCCTGCTTTCTCCCATGTATACATGTTATTAAACTTGGTATTATTTTCTCCTGCTAACCTGTCTTGTTGATTATTTGGCCAGCCAGAAGAACCTTAAGGGAAAGGGCAGAGGGAGATTCTCCCTCTTCCCCCGACAACATTATTGAAAGAAATCAATGATGACCTGAAGTAATGGGAAGATATTCCATGCACATGGATTGGAAGAATAAACACAGTTAAAATGCCCATATTACCTAAAGTAATCTACAGATTCAAAGCAATCCCAATCAGAATCCCAATGACATTCTTCATAGAAACAGAACACAGAATCCTAAAATATATATGGAATAACAAAAGACCTCAAATAGCCAAAGAAATACTGAGAAGAAAGAACAAAGCTGGAGGCATCACAATCCTAACTTGAAAATATATTACATAGCTATAGTAATCAAAATGGCATGGTACTGGCACAAAAACAGACTCATAGATCAATGGAGCAGAACTGAAAGCCCAGAAAACAAACCACACATCTGTGGTCAGTTAATCTCTGACAAAGGAGCCAAGATCATACAATGGAGAAAGGAAAGTCTCTTCAATAAACGCTGTTGGGAAAACTGGACAGCCACATGCAAATGAATGAAAGTAGATCATTATCTTCCACCATACACAAAAATTAACTCAAAATGGATAAAAGACTTGAATCTAACACTTGATATAATAAAACTCCTAGAAGAAAACATACGCAGTACAGTCTTTGACATTGGTCTTAGCTGCACCCTTCCCAATACCATGTCTACTCAGGCAAGGGAAAGAAAAGAAAAAATATACAAATGGGACTACATGAGACTAAAAGACTTCTGCAAGGCAAAGAAAACGATGAACAAAACGAAAAGACAGGGCCAGCCCCGTGGCTTAGTGGTTAACTGCGCAAGCTCCGCTACTGACGGCCCAGGTTCGGATCCCAGACGCACACAGATGCACCGCTTGTCTGGCCATGCTGAGGCCACATCCCACATACAGCAACTAGAAGGATGTGCAACTATGACATACAACTATCAACTGGGACTTTGGGGAAAAAATAAAGGAGGAGGATTAGCAATAGATGTTAGCTCAGAGCTGGTCTTCCTCAGGAAAAAAGAGGAGGATTAGCACGGATGTTAGCTCAGGGTTGATCTTCCTCAAAAAAAAAAAAAAAAACGAAAAGACAACCCACGAACTGGGAGAAAATATTTGCAAATCATCTATCTGAGAAGGGGTTAATCTCCAAAATATATAAACAACTCATACACTCAACAACAACAAAAAAGATAATCCAATCTAAAAATGGGCAGAGGATATGAATAGACATTTTTCCAAAGAATATATACAGAAGCCCAACAGGCACATGAAAAGATGTATAACATCATTAATTATTAGGGATATTCAAATCAATACTACAATGAGAGATCACCTTACACCTGTCAGAATGGCTATGACTCCCAAGACAAAAAATAACAAATGTTGGAGAGGATAAGGAGAAAAGAGCACCCTCACACACTGCTGGTGGGAATGCAAACTGGTGCAGCCACCAGGGAAAACAGTATGGAGATTTCTCAAAAAATTAAAAATAGAAATACCATACCTTCCAGCTATCCCACTACTGGGTATTTATCCAAAGAAGTTGAAATCAACAATTCAAAGAGATTTACGCACCCCTGTGTTCACTATGGCATTATTCACTATAGCCAAGACATGGAAGCACCCCAAGTGCCCTGCTACAGATGAATGGATAAAGAACATGTGGTATGTCTTATATACAATGGAATACTACTCAGCCAGAAAAAAAAAACAAGATCATCCTGTTTGCAAAACCTGGATGGACCTTAGGGTGTGATGTTAAATGAAATAAGCCAGACAAAGAAATATGCATAATTTCACTCATATGTAGAAGATAAACATACACAGGGATAAAGAGAACAGATTAGTGCTTACCAGAGGGGAAGGGGGCTGGGGGTTGAGTGAAAAAGTTAAAGGGGTACAGGTGCATGGTATGGATAAAAGTCAGACTACTGGTGGTAAGCACGATGCCGTCTATACAGAAAATCACAAATAATAATGGACACCCGAAATTACACAATGTTAAAACCCTTTATAACTTCAATAAAATAATTAAAAAAGAAAAAAAATCATTCATTCCTTTTTATGGTTGAATAGTACTCCACTGTGGGGATATACCACACTTTGTGTATCCATTCACTAGTAGATGGACGTTTGGGTTGTTTTCCGTTTTTGTCTACTATAAATAGGTTGTTATCAACATGTGTGTACAAGTCTGTGTATAGACATATGTGTTATTTCCCTTAGATGGATTCCTAGGAGAGGAATGGCTGGGTAGACGTATGTAATTATTAAAGACGAATCCAAGCTATTTTTCACCAGCACTGAGAGTTTCAGTGACTTGACATCTTCAACAACATTTGCTATAGTCAGTTTTTTTAATTTTAGCCATTCTCAAGTGTGGTGGAATCTCATGATGACTGTCACTTACATTTCCCCAATGACTCATGTTGTGAAGGAGAAGGCAAGCCACACACAGACTGGGAGAAAACATCTGCAAAACATATCCCTAGAAAAGGATGTGTATTTATAATATATAAATAGCTCTTACAACGCAATAGTAAGAAGACCAGCAACACGTCATGGCTTACCAGGAGACAGCAGATCAGGCCTGTGATGAGCACCAGGAGTCCTGCCAAGCAGATGAGGATGAGGGCCCAGAACGGGAGGTCTGGGGAGACAAGTGGTGGGGTGAGCCACGTCCTTTCATCGCCCCAGGGCTCCTGGTGACCCCACTGTGTCTCAACCCTCCTTGACAAGGGTTGGCCAACATTCTTCATCATCCAAGACACTGTGCGCATGGTTCTCTTCGATGAGACACAGCATCAAGACACTCGTCCCCTACCATGGGCTGGGGCTTCCTGCAGGTTTACCAGGCTTCTCAGTCAAGGTGTCATCTCTATTGGGAGAATATTCTGGAAGTGAATGAAATGGAGAATGCATGTGAGTGTGTTTCACTCTTTTAAATAAAACTTTTTAGACACAGAAAAATAAAGGCAACAGTCTCATAAACATCCATCATCTAGATTTAACAATGTATAGTCCATCCAATTAAAACAATATTTCATCAATGTATAAACTATTAACACTTGCCACCCTTGATTCATCCCATGTTTTCAATGAAATATTAAAGTCAAGTAGACATCATGATGTTTCACCCCATTTTAGTTTCCATCTCTAAAAAGTGAGCACACTTTGCTACAAAATCCAAGACCATTATCACAGAACAAAAGTGTAATAAATTAAACCAAATTCATACCTCTGGGCACAGAGGACTGAATTTGGGCTGGACTTTCTTATGACGGTCGGGGGGAGAATGGGTCATCACAGTTGGCAAGCCTATGGGATCTCTCTAAATTTGTAAAATCCCACTCAAGTGTTCTTCCATGCCTAGAAACATATCATCCACTTCTCCTTTATCTATTTGCTTAATATTCATTTTCTAGGATTAACCTACAATGTAATATCCTGCAGGAAGTCTTCTCTGATTACCGCCTCCAAATATGAGTTTGCTCACATCGAATAATTGATAAGTTTCAATTCTCTATTCTTGTTATTGCCAGCTACAACATAAACTCCAGGAGGGGAGGACACACAGCACCCAGTGGGCATGGGGGGAGGGGTGCAGGTCCCCCTACTTGTACCTCTATCTAGACAAACTCTTAGAGGTGTGCTGTCTGATATGGATCAGCAACAAGTCTCGTTTTGAATTAAAATTAATTTTAGTTAAATAAAATAAAAAAATCTAGTACCTCAGTAACACTAAAAATCAGTAACAATAAAGAGCAGTCACAATATCATCCTTCGAGTACTCAACAGCCACATATGGCTATGCATTGGAGAGCACAGATATAGAACATTCCACCACTGCAGAAAGTTCTAGCGCATTGGTGCTCATCTAGCGTGGGACTTGGCAAACTATAGCCTGTGGATCAGAAACCACATGACCCCCAAACCTGTAAGTCTGCTTCACACACAGCTGGAGGCCCTCACTGACCATCTGGCCCAGTGGCTTACAGTGCAGAGATAAGGAAACAAAAGTCCAGAGAGGGGAGGTGACTAGCTTGAGGTCACAGAGCTGTCTAGGAGAAGGTGACGGCCTCTTATATCACACTGGTGTCCTTTTCTCTCTCTCAATGGTGGGTAAAGACTGGGGGACTATGCCACCTCCTGCCAGCCTGAGAAAGGTCAATGCTCTCTCAGCCCCAGGCATCCAGAGTCCCCAGAAAAGCCTCACTTCCTTTCACAATGACCAGGGAGCCTTACCATCCCCAAGGACACTCTTCCTGTCCAGAGTCAAGTTCTGCAGCTTGGTCCATTCTTGGTCAGCTGCAAGAATTCCTCATAGATGGCAACTCTGTCCAGTCTCTGTGCCAAGGCGACAAGGTACACAGGGAGTCCACTCCAGTGTGGTTACTGTGGGGGACAGAACTGGAAGGCCACAAGGGATGAACAAGAGTGTCTAGAATTCTACCCTGATTCTAGATTCCCTTCTTCTGGGTCCTGTCCAAGATAACTTTCTACAATAATGTAAACATTTGTCTGCACTAACGAATACACTCATTATTAGCCCCATGTTGTTATCGAGCACTTAAAATGTGGCTAGTGTGTGTGAGTGAGGAACTGAATTTCTCATGTAATTTAATTTTAAGTAATTAATTTATAAATAAATAACCACAGGGAGAACATTTTTGAAACATTTGAGAAAGGACTTCTGCAAATGCATAAAAACAATGAGAACACTGGTAAAAATGGTCAAAATCAACTTTTCAGAAGTCTAGAAATTAATCAACGGCTTGTAAGAATCTGAGGAGGGTTTAGTGAAGAAACATGGTGGAATCTTGATAAAGGGAGCAAACTTTGTGGCACTATAACTTGCACTATCCCATCCTGCTCTCACAATATCCTCCATAACTTTGAAAGCCATCAGTCTCAGAACCATGGTAGCTGAGACAACCAGCAGCCCAGCAGCCATAGTGGGTTTGGAGCTCTGAAAAGACCCATCCCCATCGAACTCTCACTAGCTGACCTGCCTGGCAGCTCCCCGAAAAAGCCCCATGTTCAGGGTTTGACGTTACTTGACTCAGAGCTTGCCCAGGGTGGAAAGTCTGTCCCCAGGACACTTGATAAAAATATTCAGGGCTAATTGTTTTCTATTGTAGTTGCCTGAGGGAGTGATACCAGCTGAGACAGGCAAGAGGTGAGCCAAAAACTTAGAAGAAAAATTGGGGGAATGAGATGTCCACAGGGGGCTTTGAAAAGCTCCAGTGTATTTGCGGGCATCTAGAAGGCCACAAGTGCTCAGGGCTGTGGCACGCCCAGGAAAGACTTGAGAACATCTTAATCTCTCACCTCTAGTTGAAGGGTTAGCTTAATATCTGAAAACTTGGTTATGTATTACACAATATTAATAGAATACGGGCCAATACCATGCAATCTCCATCACATATACAGAAAAGAATTTCACAAAATACAACGCCCTTCATGTCTAAAAAAGAAAACACTCAACAAATTAGGAATAGAAAAAAACTTTCTCAACCTATAAACAGCATCGATGAAAAACCCACGGCTAACACCATATTCAATGGTGAAAGACTGAAAATTTCCCCCTAAGGCCAGGGACAAGACAATGATTCTTCCCATATCTCGTATGTTAATCACAGGTACTAGAGGTTCTAATGAGGGCAATTAGGCAAGAAAAAGGAATAAAGAAACCCAGATTGGAAGGGAAGAGGTAAAACTATTTGTTTTGCAGATGAGAAGATATTGTATATAGAAAAACCTAAAAAATACACTCCTCCCCACACATAATATGTCAATCGTATCCTAATAGGTGTATAAAAAATTTAAATTGCCCCATGTGTTTAGTGGCTAGACCTTTGGAGAGCACAGTTAGACTGCTGATATTTGTTGAAAGTCTCCAGAAGAGGAGGAGGAGGAGGATGCTGGAGGTTGGTGACACTAAACGTTAATGCTTTCCTCATCCCCCCAAAACCTATGGAAGGAGATGTTAGGATTAGCTGACAGGGATGTGGGGCAGAATGGTCACGATGTAAGTGACTTCCAGATCAATGATGTGTCACGGGAGCTCAGAGTCATCAGCCACCAGCTCAGCCAATGCTTCCAATCTCCTCAACCTACATCAAGTCGGTGACCAGGCAGGAATGAAATATGTCTCAAAGCTGGCTGCCTCTGTAGAGCTTGGTGACCTAGAACAAACATGAGGGAGAGTGGGTGAGGTGGAGGTCTCCCGGGGACGCAGGGGGCCACTGGAGCCAGTGAAAGATCATAGACCTTGGGGCAAGGGAGACCTGACTTCTAATCCTGGCTCTGCCCCTAACTCACTGTGTGACCTTTGTCACAATACTCCCCTTTCTGAGCTTCAGTTTACCCATGCGAGAAATGGGGAAGGCAGCTAGGACATCACATCTGGACACTGAGAGAACCCAGACATGCAGGGAAAGTGAAGGGTTGAAACAATCACACAACAGATATAAGTCAGACAGAGGAATGACGGTGCCCTCAGGGCAAGGAGAGACGGGAGAGGGAGACCCCACCTGGTCCTGGGTGTCCCTCAGCAGGGCAGTGTACTCCGAGGATGTGGGCTCCGAGTTGTTGAGGTTCCAGCTGATGATGTAGAAATGTAGCTGGTGCTCTTTCTTGATGGATAAACTCCAGGCTGCAGAGCCTGGAGCCACCGAGAGGAAGAGCAGACAGGTGGAGATTCTCAGCTCCCTGCACAGAGGCATGGTGGCCCACGGGGTCAGGGTGGTGGGTGCAGACAGCGTCCACACTGGTGGCTGGCCCATCCTTCTCAGGCCTGGGGAGAGAGGGATGTGGGGACTCTAGAGAGAGGTCCTGAAAGCTCTGGGGGTGGGGGCCAGACCAGGAAGGAAGAAATGGGAGGACAGTGGGGAGACAGAGAAGGGTGGTCACAAAAGTGGTCATTAGGGGCAAATGCTCAGGGGAGGGTCTCACCTGAGGGAGACCAGTCTGCAACTCGAGTAGAAGGGACCCAGGCTGCTCTTCTTAAACAAGGATCCAGCTGGGGAGGAAGGAGGAGGAGGAGGAGCAGGAGGGACAGGGGTTGGGGGAGGGGCTGGGTGGGAATTAACCCACCAGGAGCTGCTGGGACCAGGGTCTCACCAGGATCTGCAGGAGCCTCTCAGTGGAGTTGAACGTGGCTGAGCCGTTGCTCATGTGTGATGAATACCGAAGGGTGGAGATGGTGACATTGACTGTGAGGGTCTTCAGGTTGTGCCCCAAAGCTGCAAGACGAGAAGGAGAGTGATGGCCATCTCTGAAAGCTGGCCTGAGACCACACCAGAGTCCTGTACTCATTATAATCTGTCGTCTTCTGTCCCAGTGGCACCACCACCCACCCGTGTGGTCACCCAAGTCAGAACCAGCATATCTGCTCAGCTCCTCCTCCCTCCCAGTAACACCCATTCACCTTGCACACTGGTCCTCACATACACTCTCTCTCTCCATCCCTGTCCTAGCTCAGGTCTTAACTTCCTTCACCCGGACCAACACCCCAGCAGACTCACTCGATGCTCTGTCTAAATGATGTTCTACGTGGACTACTAGAAGAATCTTTCTGAAATGAATACCTCACTAGGGCCACCACTGCTCTAGTACCACCCATGGCTCCCTATGGCCTTCAGTGTTTAGTTCAACCTTCTTGACCTGGCACTCAAGGCTCTACTCAATCTGGCTCCTGCTGACCTTTCAGTCTCATTTTATTCATCTTCTGCAGGTTAAACATTATGCTTCTTGCAACCCAAATTCGTTTCAATTCTCCCCATAGGGCATGTTGTTTCTGGCCGGAGCCTTTGCTCATGGAATCCTCTCTGCCAGGAAAACCCTTCATCCTCTATTTGCCAGGTACCCTCCTACTCATTCTTAAAGTCTTCATTCTGGTGTAACTTTCTCTAGCAAGCTCTTCCCCTCAAAATTATGCCAGGTGCCTCTCCCCAAAATATCCCACATTGTATTATAATGGTGTGTTAATTTCACAAGACTAGGGGCTCTCTGAGGGCTGGCCTCAGACTGAATCGTTGGTATAATCTTTGTGATCAGCATGATTGCTCTAAAACCAGAATTTCACACCCTGGCTTCCCAGCTCCTGGATCACAACTGGCTCGTGGGGGAGTGGGGCCAGAGAGCTTCTCTTGGGAAGGAAAAGGGGCCCCCAGATACCTGTGGTGGCTTCTGGTGGCACAGGCGATGATCAAGTATGCAGGGACGTGGTGGCCGGCTCGGGAGCTGTGGAGAGGGCTGTCAGCAGGGAGGGACAGAGTGGGAGGAGCCTCCAGGCTCACACGGGCTCCAGCACTGGCTGTCTCAGGACCACCATTCACAGATGAAGCATAAATGAGAGTGAGGGGACGGGTGACTGTGTGAGCAGAGGGACGAGCAAGCCTGTTGGTGAGAGGAGCCCAAGAGAGAGAGATAGGTGAACAAGAGAGACTGAACTTGGAGGAGAGACAGATAGACAGGCAGAAAAATGGGCAGATGGATAGGATACCTGGAAAAGGAGGACCAAGGGGGGGGCTTTAGGAGAATTAAAGTGAAAACCACGTGGGGTCAGAATGTGGTGGAGAACATGTTTGTGTCTAAGGCTTTCTCACACTGGGCTGGGACTCTCCACCAGAACCTGGGCGGGAGAGAAGGGATGATTTAGGGCCCTTCCAGGTGCTTCCCTCACCAAGGACAGCAGGTGAAGGAGAACAAGTGCTCCCCAACCCCAAATGCAGACGGGACACAGGAGATCAGGGCCAGGAATACTCATTGGTGGTAGTCGGGGCCACGGCTCCATAGGTGTAACCTGTGGAGAGAAGGCGAGAGGAGCTGAGCAAGAGTTGGGGTGAACATAAAGAATTAAGGGAGAGGAAGGATGTAGGGACCTTTGTGGGAAAAGCAGAGGGGAAAGCAGCGGGGACGAGTGGAGGGGTGTTCAGGGGGAAGGCAACGAGATGGAAGGTGGCTGGACCCAGTGATCACACAGTGATGAGAAGACTGAACCCAGACCAGGAGGATAGAGAGATGGATCATAGCTCACTTTAGAGCAACGGAGGGAACACAGAACTCCGACTGGGAGAGAGAGTGTGGCTGTAGCACAGCCCCTCACCACCGACGTAGAGGCTGTCCCCGTCCAGGGTGAAGGCGCCCAGGTGGGTGACACACTGGGTCTCATGGCTCAGCTTCCAGTAGAGTCCCTCTCTGTCCAGCCCGGGACCTGTGGAGGTCAGAGTGGAAGGTGCAGATCATGTCCACCCCAGTGGCTGCCCCATCCTTCTCAAGCCTGGGTGAGGAAGATCATGGGGATGTGGAATACTGAGCAGGGTCATTCTGGGTGTGGATAGCGAGAGAGGGGAAGGGAGGAGGCTGATGGAGATGCTGAAGGGGCTGCTCTGATGCCTGCAGGGTCTCTCCTAGGTGTCTCCCGTGTGAGACACCCCCCTCACAAGTAAGGCCTGGCTTCTTTTAGGATGTGGAGGGGGGCCTGTGAGTGGCAAAGAGGGGTGAACACACAGACCTGTGTGAGGGGGTGCCTGCAGGTCTGCACGGACAGCAGCGAGAACAGTCAGTGCCCTGTGCCATCTGACACATGCAGGCAAGAAAGTACCGTTATGTTCTCTCGGTTCTACATTCCAAGGTCTTTTCTTTCTACTTCTTTCCTACTCCACAGCCATCACCCAGGCCTAGGGAACAATCATCTTATTCCTAATCTTATTCCCAGCACCTCCCATCTTGCCTACTAAGTCTTCATTCTTAACCATGAAGTCCATTTTAACCCACGTGCTTAGACCAAACGCTAATCACATCATCCTTCTACTCGCATCTCTCCAGAGTCTTCCCACTGGTCTTAGAACAGAGTCCCAAGTCACCCCTGATCTGGTCCTGCCTGTCCTCCCCTCGCAAGTGTGGCTCACACCGCTCCCCCTGAGTTGACTCGGCTCGGCCATCCCTGTTCTCAGTTCATGGACACACCAGGCTCTCTGCTTCAGGGGTGTCCTCATGCGGGTCCCTCTGCCTGAAACGCTCTCTTGAACACACTCCCACACCCTCACTCCAGTCTAACCCTCCGACCAGCTAAATCCAGTCCCAACTCCAGCTCTCAAGCTAAATATCAGTCCTTCTCAAGAGGGCTTCTCTGCCCGCTCATGTTGATTCCCCTTGTGCCAAACTCCCACATCACTCTTAACATTAACTTTTCAAAATCCAAATTCCCAAATACAATATAAATTCCATGGAGGTGGGACAAGGTCTCTCTGGTTCTCCAGGTCCCCATGCATGTGTCCCAGGGCCTGGCTCATGAGATGAGGAACCATCCCGGTTTGTCTAGGACTGCCCTGGTTTGAACACTAAACGTCCTGTGTCCTGGAAAACCCCACTGTCCTGAATAAACGAGGATGGTTGGTCACCATAAATTATACACTCAAAGACTATCTATTGCATGACAAGCACACATTCCCCTCAAGAACATCACAGGAAAGCTAGAATGAAAAAGGCACACACACATACACACACAATTAGTAGAGGCCAACAACTAAATACAAAATTACTTAACAAGATTCTCTGCAACGTGAATCATCAGACCGTTATTTCAGAAAAGTTTCAAAAACAAAGTTAATTCCCTTTAAAAGGCAAGGTGGTGAGGACAGTCTTTTTGGAGACTAGCGCCCTTCCCTTCAATCTACAGTGTTGTTTAGTACTCCTCCAAATGATTTGAAATGTCATAAAGAAAAAAATGCTCAAAATAAATCTGGCTACTGGCAAATTCAATTTTAAATTTGTTATTAATACAAAGAAGTTCAAATCATCTTTTTCCCTGAATGCTCCTTTATTTCAAATTTTTGTGGATGATTTATAGGACTTTAGAACTCAAATTGAATGGGTCTAAGGAATGTTGTTGAGTATCCCTGCTAATATTTCATGGGATGTCTTCTAATACTACATACACATGCAAAACATTTCTGTATTTATATTATATATAAATCCTGACTTTTGAGTATTATGCAATGCAAGTAAATCTATATTTTCTTCTATAATACACATTTGCAGTTATTTACGTTTGTTTCATGTGTTTTTACTTGCATATAACTGTACTTACTGAAATATTTACCACACAGAACCACACACAGCTTACCATATTTCCATCCATCCAACATCAATAATATTTCTCAAGATACCCTCACTCTCAATGACTCCCTGTGGTGAGAACCTGAGCCCAGGAAAGCCCACTGGCAGGTCTTCTGCACAACGGAGGCTGCCGGAACCTGTTGGTACCAGGTCCACAGGGTACTCACCTGGTCACACAGAAATCCATGGATCAGCGAGGACAGGTGGACCCTCAGCCTGGTTTCACCTCAAACTTGATCTCCACGGATGCTTCTTGTGTCTGAGGGGGGAAAAAAAAGCACAAACAAGCTTTTGAGGCCTTTTATAGGGTGTTGGATGGAAAGTTCACCCCATTCACTTTTCTTTTTCGTATTTACTGATTTAACTGTAACCGTTGGTTGTGACTGGATTTTCCCGATTCCTATCCAGCCACCTGCTGCTCCCAGAGAGGGGAGAAAGCAGCTTCGTGCTGTGTGCACTTGAGTCGCTCAACTCACTTGGCTGGACAGAGACTTTTTGGTGACTCTGGACCCTTTAAACAAGCTTGTCATTTAGGGACCCTGTAAGTGACTCGCTGACTTGTCAACAATTTCCACACTTCATTCAGGGCTCGGGAGATTTTCAGACCCTGGAGCAGGTTTCCCAACCTCGGCATCACTGACATTTGGGGCTGGATAATTCTCTGTCAGGCTGTCCTGGGCCCTGGAGGACGCTGAGCAGCATCCCTGCCCCCCCCTCTAGATGCCAGGAGCGCCCCATTTGTAACAACACAAACACCGTCTGCAGATGCGGATAAGCCCTCTGGGGACAAAATCACACGGAGGACGATGACGGGGACTCTGAAGAGGGGACGGCGGCGCCTGGAGCCAGGAGGAACAGCAGCCTCGGGCGCCCTGAGCAAACAGCCCAGGGGAAATGGGGCTCCGGGAGGACGGAGGGAAGCCGGGCCCCGGCGGGGCTGCCCCTG
Source organism: Diceros bicornis minor (assembly GCF_020826845.1). Taxonomy (NCBI): domain Eukaryota; kingdom Metazoa; phylum Chordata; class Mammalia; order Perissodactyla; family Rhinocerotidae; genus Diceros; species Diceros bicornis. Next base: position 183,812 of record NW_026691237.1, read on the forward strand.
GCCCATGCCCCTCCGTGGACCGTGACTGGAGCCGGGACCGCCCACCGCTCACCGCGCTCCGCTCCTTCGGGCGAACATCCACGGGAATGCGGTCCGCTCCGAGAAGACGGAACACACCTTGCAGAACGCCCGCTCCATCCACGGCGCCGCACGCGCTTCCGGTTCCGGTCTCAGGCGGACGTTCGGGGAGGACGAACGTTTGGGGAATGCCGGTTGAGGCGGCGGGCGAGGCGAGGCCACGCACCACAACCTCGGGGTAGGTGTCTAGTTTCTAGAGTGAGTGAGAAGCTGGAAAGCGGTCTGGGTCAGCTCCAGGGACAGGGACAAAATCTAGGGCGGGGCTGTGTGCGGGAACCAGTTCTAGGGGCCGGCTGTGGGCGGGGACAAGGCTGTGAGTGACAGCAGGCTGGGGAGGCGCTTCTGTGGGCGGGAACAAGGCTCCCGGAGGGGCAATGAGCCGGGACCAGGCTGTGGGCGTGGACCAGGCTGTGGGCTGAGCCAGGCCCGAACGTTGTGGGCGGAGACCAGTTCCAGGGGCGGGAAGAGGCGGGCGTGTGGCTGGAATAATTCAGGCAGACTTCACAGGGGGAGGAAATCAGCTCCAGGGGCGGGGCTGGAGGCGAGGCTTTCTGTGGACCCCTAGACTGTACAGGTAGCTGGATGTTGAACAGCTGTTCTTCATTCCTTTCCCCACCTTTACACAGCCTCATAGAATGATGTGCCCATATTTAGAATTCTAAATTTTTTGTGCGTTTGCTGTTCTCAATTTCGTTAAAAAATTGGATCATATATTCACATTTGTCTACAACTTGATGTTCCAAGCCAGTAGATAAGGATATAACGCTATTTTAATTTTAAAAATCTGGGGGGAGGTAGGCCCACGTCGTAGGTGCACGTATACGAAAACTTCAAAGAGTGGTGCAAAGTCAATAAAATATTCTCACTCTACCACTGTCTCCCGGTACTTTTGCACAGAGATAAACATCCTTTCCTCCTCTATCCTTCCAGACATACTGCGTATATGTGGGACTGTGTATATGTTCAAGCCCAAGAGGGATGTCCCCAAGCAAAACCTGAAGCCCATGAATTGTCTCATGCATCATAAGTTAATGAGAAGAGATTTAATTTTTTGGTGGAAGGAGATGAACCAGTGATGAATCCATAGGAAGACAACAAAGAAACAAGAGAATTTTACCATTTAAAAGGTCAAAGGAAAAAGTGAGAAAGAAAATGTAGTCATACTATCTGACGTAGCACATCTCTGGATAAGATTCATCTGCTATAAAATTGTAAACACTTATGTCATAAAACAGAGGACATCGAATTTTGAGTTATCCTAATTCATTAAATAGTTATATTGGGCAAGGGGAATTATGTTTTTAACATATGTAAGAACTCTTCATGCTGATTTTTTTCAGAGAAGAAAGAAACTATAAATAGTCAAAACCTGAAAAATGAAAAAGCTGTATGAGTAGCTAATTTAGAAATATAGATTTTCAACCAGAAAATTAAAGAAGTTGTTTTTGGAACCAGAGTCAAGAGTGGGGAAGGTAGCTTTTCATTATCAGGTTTGAAGTATTATTGGAGAGATGTGCGTATACATACACACATATGCACACACACGGGAGCCTGAATTTGTATTCCAAAGGGATCATCTAACTCTACAAAGAATTTGTAAAAAGGATTCACTTTACAACAGTAGAATGTATTTTGAAAACTACAGACTTCAAGCATTAAAAAAGCTGTCATCATCCCGGTGGAAAAATGAATGGGGCATCACTTTCCAACCCACATGGTGATAAGCATTTTACATACATTACTCTTGACTTTTCTCACAGCAATCCATAAGGAAGATGGTATTATCTATCTCCATTTTGCAGATGAGGAAATTGGTGACAACAGATTGCTAAAATTTTCATATAAGTTCTCAATAGATATTGTTTTATGTTAAAATTGTTTATTGAATTTTCTTTTCATTAATAAAATGATATGTGTCACTCTTACAAATAAGCAAAGGCTGTGTAAAAACAATTTAGCAAAACTACAGTTTTCTTTTGATATAATTAAATATAACAATCACTTTATTATATTTCTGCTCTCTGCCTCACATCTACGAAGATATTTCCTATCCTAAAGGCTTACTAGAAAACTCTACTAAAAATCAAGAATCAGGGAATACCCATATTATGCAAGGTTCCTGAATACATGCAAAAAAAGCCATTATAACAAATTTTTGTACAAAAATCTTAGATCATTCATGAACTGATAACAACACAAATCATGATTAGGCAAGGTATTTCTGTAGAATGACAAATATTTAAACTTTAGACATTTAGAAAGGTAGTTCATTACAGTAACTAATGTGTATAAGAAGAATTTTTTCAAACTCACTAAGTGCCAGGAAATTATTTGACAAAATGCACTGCAATATTATTCACAATAGCCAAGAGATGGAAACTACCTAATTGTGCATCCGTGGGTGAAAGGATGAAGAAAATCTAGGGCATCTATACAATGAAATATTATTCAGCCTTAAAAAGGAAGGAAATCCTGTATTCAGAATTGCTTGCCTGGATCATTTCAGTAGCCATGTGCTTTCTTCCTTAGTACCCTCTGATCCATTCGCCAACCAGGAACCAGGGTGATCCTTTTACAATGTAAGCGCCACAACCTCTAATGGATCCCTAAAACAGATTTTGGAGGTGGACTGCCTGGGTACCGGTTGTGTGACCTTGGTCAATTATATAACCTCTAATATTCCTCATCCATACAATAGAGGTTAATAGTATTGTCTCCATGGCATTGTTGTGAGGATTAAATGAGTGAATACATGTCAGATGCCTAGCATGTGCCTGGCATATGGTAAGGCATCATGAAAAATTTAACTGTAATTATAACCAAATTAAATATTGTGATGGCCTATTAATTAAGTTAAACCATATGAAATTTCTAATATTCAACCATTTTGACCCATTATTATTGTTGAATAAATGATAAAACTCAGTCAAGGCAGGTTGCATAGAGTCAAAAAGGATTGGATAAATGAAAATATTTTTAGAAAAAATAAGCTGAAATAGATTGCTTTGTAATTTACAAAGCAGTTTCTCATACTTTGTTTCATTTAATCTCTATAGAATGCTTTTCAGGGTATTATTACCACTGTCTCTGAAGGAGTAACTGACTTTCCCCAAATCACACCACATTAAATAACACAATTAGAGTGGAAACATCATTTCAAGTATAAATCCCATATGATATTTTATTTCCCCTTCATAATAACATCTGTCCTCTCAGGAAAGTGAGGAAATAATGCTGATTCATAGGAACTTAGTCTTAAAGAGACATACTCTCAGATGATAAACACTATGTCTTTGAAACAAGGGTGTTGAGAGAAGAAACTTGGGACCAATGCTTTCTGGGTTTTCAAGTCCATGATTAGACTTCTGGTAAACAGCCAAAGAAGGGAAAGGGTGAAAAATAGTCCAGAATGAAAAAAGTTTGACGTATATGTAACTTTATTGATCACCTCAAGATTCTCTTTTTGTTTATGGTCTGTGTCACCCTACTAGAATATAAATGCTCTCAGGGTAGATGACTGCTATCGTGCAGCAAGTGGTAGGCGCTGAGTAAATATTTATTAAAGGAATGAAAGTGGCCTTGAATACATCTGCTCTTTACTCACCAGAGAACAGCCCCATAGCAGGCAAATGGCATCATTAACAAAATTTTAAAAATCATATCCTTATTAGCTCATAACCATGGATACAAGGCTCCCATTTATTTCATACTTTCTAAGTACTTCAGCATTCTGTTTTATTAGGGAGTGTTTCCACAGCCTTGCTGTAAAATAAAGCAAGACATTTTGGCCCATTGATTGCTGTTTCCAGCAGAGCCCATCTCTATACTTACCTCTAAACAATTAACTATAGATTTGTTATCCCAATGAACAGCGATTTGTTATGGAACCTGTTTTATCAGTGTCATGCGAAGGTAGACATTTGACATGTCTTTAAGGGGTGATATGGATAATAATGTTGATGCAGAAGAAAACTAAAAATTCTCTCTGGTCTTTGTCAAGTGCATCTGGGTGAAGGGTATCTTGTTGTCACTGGATTTGAGAACTCAAAAAGACTCGCCCAACTCTTCATGTTACAGGTGAAGAAAATGAGGTCTAAAGAGGTTGAGAGATTTGACCAAGACTAATTCCTGGGACTAGAGAAAGATCTTCTGATTCTCAGCTGGCCACATTGTCATAAGATCTCCAGCTCCAAACAGCCAAGAGACGCAAGTCTGTTGATTTCCAGGCAGAAATGATTCCCCTTCACGTTTTTACTTTTTCTCCCTTAGATGCCTGCTCTGCCCTGACAAGGAATTTATCTGATGTTTACGCTACACTTAAGAAGAGGAAAATGCTCCTGGCAAACACTACTGTGATTCAGTGTGGCATTGGAGAGCCCAGTCATGAAAAAACGAGAATCAACAGAATAAGAGGTAAATAAAATTAGAGAAGAAGAGAAAATCTATTATTTTAGTGGGACATAACTTATAAAGTTTAGAACTGGTAAATAAATGCAGTAATGTGTAAGGAAGCTAGATTTCTATATGAAACATCAAAAATACTGTTACATGAGCAAGAATTAGTTTAAACATATAAATAATTATTCCATTCATAAGAGCAATGAATTATTTAAGATGAGTAGTGAAAATAATTGGAACTACACATTAGTTATATGAAGAAGATTATAAAAAGATACAAAGCGTGTAAAAGCTCTGATTAAATGGAGAGATATACTATACTTGTGATTGAAAACAGTGTTTCAAAGATATAAGTTTAATGTTTCCAAACATTATTCAGATTCCATATGCTTCAAATCAACTTTTAAAATGATGTAGTGTTTGTTTTATAGACTAAAAGATATCCATTTGTAAAATAAAACACTGGACCATCAACTAACATTATTCACAAGTAAATCATTCCAAATGGATTATAAGGGCTAAAATTAAAAGTAGAAATCCCCTGCGTATAACAGTAGTGGATGACAATATAGAAGAATATCCATAATCTTAAAATTAGTGAAGATATTCTTAATATATATGCTTAAAGATGTCTGGTTGAAAAGAGGAAGGAGAAAAAGTAAAATGGAACGTGATATTGTCTCTGATTTTCTTTCAGAGACTTAATCTAGAGAAGAATATTCCAGTCTACGATATTGGATAAAGAAATAGAAATCTGTGATAATTACACAAATAATGAGATGACATATATAAATGGTAGCATAATGTATCAGTTAGCTTTTGCTGTATAACAAACCATCCTAAAATTTGGTGGCTTCAAATAAGAATAGTTTACTTTTTCTCAAGATTCTGTGGGTTAACTGGGCAGTTATTTTGATCTGGACCTATTGGTTGCTCAGCTAGGATTGGCTGGTCTAGGACGGCCTTACTCACATATCTGATTGTTGACTTGAAGTCACCTGGAGTGATGGAGATGTGCAGTCTATCTAGACTCATTCACATATTGATGGCCTCAGGCTTCCCAAGGGCAGCCAGAGAAGGACAAGTACCAACAATGAGCAAGTGTTTTTCAAGCCTTTGCTTATGTCATTTGTTAATGTCCCATTGGCCAAAGCAAGTTACAAGGCCAAGTTTACCCAGAGTCAACGTGGGATGGTACAACCAAAGAGACAGTGGGAGAGGACTAATGTGTGGCCATTTTTGCAATCTTTAACACATAAGTTTAGAGGAGAATTAGTATGAATGTTTTTGTATTTGTTCATTTGAATGCCCGAGGAAAATTGCACAAAGCCAAAAGAAACATAAAGCAAAAAATTAAGTGGAGATGTAAGGTAAGTTTAGTTGGGACTTAAAGTGGGTCTGCACAAATGTCGTAGTTTATTTTTCAAGTGTAGGCAAGTTCTTGTGACCTATGAAAATAACTTACATTTCGATTATTTTCTCGCTGAATGTGTTTTATTCATTAACACATTTGATGTGTTTCTCTCTGGCCTTAGGAAAATAACGTAGCACTTGGGAGCAAAGATGCAGCCTAATAGCCCCACACTGGAGGCCAAGATAGAGCAGACATCCATGGCCACCATGACCTTGCCCTTGGTGCTGTGGTAGATGGGGAGGAAGGTGACCCAGACACTGCAGAACACCAGCATGCTGAACGTCAGGAACTTGGCTTCATTAAAGGTGTCAGGCAGGTTCCGTGCCAGGAAAGCCACAATGAAGCTGCCCAGGGCCAAGGAGCCCAGGTATCCCAGGACACAGTAGAAAGCAGTGACCGAGCCCTTGTTGCACACGATGAAGATGTGGCCGTGTTGAGAGTGTGCATCTGTGTCAATGAAGGGAGGAGAGGTTCCCAGCCAGATTCCACAGAGACTCAGCTGGATAAAGGAGCAGATGGGAAAGATGAAGTTAGGTTCCTCTGACACCAACCACTGCCTCATCCTTCTCCTTGGTGCAGTGACCTTGAAGGACACAGCCACAGTCATAGTTTTGGCCAAGACACTGAAAACTGCCACAGTAAATACAACTCCAAATGTGATTTGTTGAAGACTGCAGGTGGCTGTGTTGGGACGACCAATGAAGAGTAAGGAGCAGAGGAAGCAGAGGGTGAGGGAGATGAGCAAGATGTAGCTGAGAGTCTGATTATTGGCCTTGACTATGGGAGTGTCTTGGTGCTTCACAAAGACCCCCAGCACCACAGCTGTGAGGAGAGAAAAGCACAGAGCTGTGCACCAGGGCCATCCCTAAGGAGTCCTCCTAAGCCAGAAAAGTCACAGCTTTTTTTGAGGCAGCAATCTCACCCTCTGTTGGCATACTGATGATCTGGACACTTCACACACTGATCCATGTCTGGGGAGAGATGCAAAGTGTCCTCAGCCCAGGTTCAGTCATTCTCTCTCATTCGCATGCCCCCAAAGAAGGCATGGGGTAAGCTTAGCCAATTGTCTTCCTTTGTTGCTCCAGGCACCAAATAACAGAATGCTCTGCAGAGAACCATTCCCAGTTAATACTGCCCATCTTATTTATGGTTAAGTAAAGCTATTATCCATCTCAGTATTTATCTTGCATATTCATGAAAGCACATTTTTCTCAGCAGAAAACCAAACGTCCTCCCTGTCTCTCTGAGCTATACCCCTGTAAACTATGGCCTAGATTTACTCATTCAATGAGCAAGCAGTTATTGGAAAACCTCCATGAGGCAGATAATATGCTACATACTAGGGAAACAGAGATGACCAAGTCATAGACCTCACTCCTCGGGAGTTTCAAAATGAGACCATTTCTACCATCTAAAATGATCTACAAAACATTTCATCTTAATTTCACTTCCACCACTTCTGTTAAGATTTTAGTCACTTCTCTCCTACGTTATCATAAGATCCTTTTACTCTGGTTCCCTGCCCTTGTCCTGCATCACAAGTGATACGTCTACATGTAAGTGGGATCATGTTTATCCTCCATTAAAAAATCCGACAAAATCGTAGGAAGACCAAAAAGACTGTATAACCTTGGTCATGCCTACCTCTACTACCTCTGCTCTGATTTTTAAGATTCCCAAATCTTCATGTGGTTCTGAAAGTGTTCCGTGCCCACTCATCCCTGCAGGTATGAATACATGCTTTTTCCTTCTACAGGGGCATTGCTCCTTCCTCTTTACGTCCTCTTAAATTCTCTCACTTTTCACGTTTAGAAGTACAATCTGCCTGATAACGTTTTCTGTGGATGGTGTGAGTTAGGGTTGGTGAGTCATTGCCTTCTCCATGAAGACAGCCAATTTACCCAACATGGTTTATTGAAAAGGCTTTCATTTTCCCACTCCTCTTCAGTGTTTCCTTGTAAATCAGACGTCTATACGTGAGTCCCTATATGAGCAGCTTTTATCTGAACTCACCATTTGGTTCCGTTGATTTTCTTGTTTATCCTCTTGATGAACCTCCTCTATTGTGATGCTATAATACTTGATGTCAGGTAGAGTAAGTCCTCCCACTCTATTCATTGTTTGCAAGATTTTCTTAGCTAAGTTTTTCCTTTATCATTTCCATAAGAATTGTATCAATTGTAATTTCCACAGAACAGGTCAGCATTTTAGCTGCAATTTTGTGGAAGCTGTAGATTAATTTGGAGAGTTTTGATATCTGTAGAATTTTGAGTCTGTTCAGTCACGAATTTGATTTATCCCTCCAGTTCTTTCAGTTTTCCTCCATTTATCTAAATGCTGTTCTATAAATTAATGGACAGAAATCTTTTGAAAGTCTCATTAAAGTTATTTCTAGGTACTTCATACTTTAAGATGTTGTAAATGTCATTTTTTTAAATTTAAATTTTGAATGCTTATGACGGGTAGATGGAAGCAAAACTTTCTATATTAACCTTGTATTCAGCCACCAATAAACTCAGTTAATACCTTAATTTATATGGATTTTACATTTATACCATAATATCATCTGAAGATAACATCAATTTTACTTCTTCCTTTGAAGTAAATTATTCCTTTTATTTCTTTTCCTGCCAATATTTTACCAAGCAAGACCTCCAGCATAACGGCTTATAGAGGCAGTGATGTTGAACATTCTTCTCTTATCCTTGCTTTCATCAGTGTAAGATAAATTTCCATTCTGTGAATACTGTGTATGGGAGTAAGAGAGTTTCGTTCTGTTCCTGATTTGGTAAGTGTTTTTTCTGTTGTTGTTGTTTGTTTTAAAATATGAATAGGTGTTTAATTTTACTAGTTTTTCTTACAGTTACTGAGATTATTATTTCTCTTTTTTCAGAGATTAGTGTACTGAATTACATTGCATGAACCTAACTTGGTCATGATATGTTCTTCTTATAAAATATAGCTAGATTTGGAACCTTGATTTGATTTGATTTTTTTTTTTTAGGATAAATGAATTTAACCCAACAAAGAATGTGGCCTGTAATTTCCTTTCCTGCAATGATTTTGTTAGATTTTGGTACCAATGTTAATCTAGTCTCTCAAAGTGAGTCAAAAAGTTTTCAGTTTTTCCTATTCTCTGGAAGAGTTTGAGTAGATGTATATTATTTTTTTCTTGAATATTTTGGCAGATTCATCAGCTTTGTACCAAATAAATAGCTTACAATAAAATTTTGTAGAAATGTTTTAAAGGATGGTCTCAATTTCTGTAATAGGTCTGGCAATATTCAGATTTTTCATTTTTTCTTGAGGCAGTTTGGTAACTTTTATTTGCCAGAAATTCGTGAATTTCCTCTAAATTTTCATTGTATCAACATGATGTTATTTATGTTTTCTTCATGTTAAATATTTTCCATGTGATCTGCACAGATTACTCCCTTTTCTACCTTGGTATTATTTTGTTGCAATTTTTCTTTTTTTGAACACTAGTACTAGGATTTTATTGAGCATATTTGTCATTTATTAGAATCTAATTAGTTTTATTTATCCTTTTGATGTTTGTCTTTTATTTTGTTAACACTTCCTCTAATATTTATCACTTTGTGTTTTCTCTTTTGCTTGTGTTTACATTTCTGCTCTTTTTCTAGTTTGTGATGAATGCTTAGAACTTAGAAATTCAACCTTTCTTTATTTAAATATACACAATAATATATAAATATATATAATCTAGGATTATACATTTCTCTTTAAGGATAGATTTAACTCCACCCCATAAGATTTGATGAATAATATTTTTAATTGGAAATACATTCTAATTTCCATCATAGTTTACTCATTAATCATCGGTTGTTTACAAGTGTATTTATTAATATCCAAGCATGTAGGAATTGAAGCTAGTGGACGTAGTGTTCTTTAGATGTGCATATGGAACATATACCCAAACTCACCACATGCCAAATGTGCACGTGGAAGCTTTATCCAAATTGACGATATGCCAGACTATGTCATCAATCTCAGTACATTTCAAATAAATTGAAATTATACAAAAGATGTTGTGAAATTAAGCTTCATATCAATCACAAAAATAAAATTAGATAATGCCACCATTGAGGTTATTTCAACATTGCACCGTTTAATATCATAAATCTGAGTAATTCCAAGATGTTAATTATTGTATGAAAAATCTTCAGTGTTGGTTTTCTGTCCCTCTTCTATTTCATGACCCAACTCCCAAACCCACATTGTCTGTGTTCTAGTCACGTTGAACCTTTTCTCAGCTCCCTAGAATATTAAATGCAGGGCTAATTTGCCAGTTTCTGCCATTTCTAAGAATTCCACCAAGAATTTAATCTGCTTACATTAGTCTGATATAATACTAATGCTACTGCCTCTATGAAAAAGTCCATGACACTTCCCTCCCCACAAACATATATGCTATCACTTATTTCATCCCATGGGTCTCTGCATACCTATATTGCAGCCCTATGTCACCACCTTGAATTTGCATCACTGCATATTGTCTCCCCTACTCACCTGTGAACTCGAGGAGATCAGAAACCAAGCAGTTCCATAAGCTCATTGTACACCATAGAAATATTTACTTCTTAAATCAAACACAACCTTCTGAGCTCCTGTTCTGTGCCAAGAACAGCACCAGACACTGGAAAAATAAGGATTTCTTCAATGTGATCTAAATGTAGCTTTAAAGATGATGAAAAGTAAGGACTTACAATACCATGTGTTAGATTCCATGAGAGAGATTTAAGTTAGTTACTGTGGAGTGGTCATAAAGGGTTTCCTTGAGATCATAATGCCTGCAATGATGCTAAAATGAGACAAGTAAGCTAGTTCAAGGTAGAGAGAGAGGGTATCATTTTGGGAGGAAATATTATTGGCTATAAAAGTTAAATTACTAAATGGAGGAAGGCAACATTTTGACCCTGCAGTCCTCATCAGAGTTTTTCCATTTCTTTGGGAGAACGGTGCATACAAAAGAGAGGTGGAGAGCCAGCCCTGATAGCCTAGTGGTGAAAGTTCAGTGCTCACCACTTCGGTGGCCCATGTTGGTTTCCTGGTCATGGATCCACACCATCTCTCTGTGAATTGCCATGCTCTGGTGGTGGCTCACATAGAAGAACCAGAGTGATTTACAACTAGGATATAAAACTATGTACTACAGTTTTGGGGACAATAATAAAAGAGCAAGATTGGCAACAGATATTAGATAGCTCAGGACAAATATTTCCCTTCAAAAAAAAAATAGAAGTGGAGAATGTCACTGCGAGGCATATACTCACCTATTTCATTGGAAATCACATTCTCTGGGCTGGGAATGCAAGCAAAACAACAGGCAGCCTTGCTCTCTTGAGGGCTCTTCCTGAATCCCGGACTGCAACTCTCACTGCATACAGAATGTGGAGTCTGGAGAAAATCAGATAACACTTGGTAACAGCTGTGACTTTTACCTAATTTTCAAGTAGCTAGAGTGTTTAGAGTATTGGGCCTTAACAAACTTAATCTTGAAATATCTAAATCCAATTCATTGGTTGGACGCCATGCTTATTGTATGATATAAAACACTGGTACACCTCAGAAATACTGTGGGTTTGTTTCCAGAGCACTGCAATAAATCAAATATTGCAATAAAGTGAGTCACACCAATTTTTTGATTTCCTAGTGTATAAAGAAGTTATGTTTACACTATACTGTAGTGTACTAAGTGTGCAATAACATTATCTCTAAAAATCATGTACATAACTTAATTTTTTTTAAAAAATTATTCCTGAAAATTACTAACCACCTTCTGAACCTTCAGCAACTTGCAATCTTTTGCTTATGAAGGTCTTGCTTCCATCTTGGATTGTTGGTAAATGAAAAAATTACTTCAGTTGGAAGTGAATTGTTAAATTCCCATATGTGGCCCTTTATGAAGCTCTGAGGGGGCACAAAACCCAACAAGATTTTGGTTATTCATGTGTAGTGTAAGTAATTGTGATTGGGTTCAACCCACCTCAGTAATTCCCGTGTCCCACTCAATCACCTCCTCAGATAAAGACAATTCTTGACCACGTGGAGCATGTTGGGAATATTCTCCTACTTTCACCTTAAGTCCAAGACCTTCGGGAAAATTCCAAAAGTTGAGAATGGTTTACTCTGAATCTGATTTTCCTTCATCAGCCAAATTCACTGAGTCACCAGCAGGATTGTTAAATTCTATGTTCCTCAGAAAAGGGTGCAGCTAAAAGAGACACATCATCCTGTGGTGAAGTGGGCCCGGGTGTTAAAGAGAAAAACCCTGAATTGGGGACAGCCTTTCATTGTCTGTAATCTTTGCTTCATAGTGTACCTTTATTACAAGTATCCAATGAAGTAAAGCAAATGAAATCATATGGAGAACTAAAATATCATAATGTTTCTAAAATATCAGTTAGTTTCGAGAGAAAATGACTAAAGACAAGAATATCAAGATGATCAGTGGTGATAGGATTCAGACAAATCTCGAGTACAAGGTACAATCTAGCCACCCTCATGCACTCTCTGAATTTTCCCAGACCATCAATCTGCAAAATGATGTTAGCAATACCTAAAGTTGTTACAGAATTAAATGAGATCATTTATGTAAAGTATTCACTATGATGTTCAGCACCAGATAGGCACATAAAGGACAAGTTCTCTTCTTGTCATTGAGGAGCTTCATGGGAGAAGACAGGATATTCCCTATTGAAACGTTAGGCAGGCAGGATGTTGGGATCCTTTGTAACACAAAGCATTGATATTGACTCATAGCTCACTTCCTCGTTGCCACTAGAACCTTCTTGTAGATGACTTACTACTCAGGACTAGATATACCTCCTAGAGAGTGAAACAAGTATAGAAACTCTTGTGCTTTTCTTGGAGAAAGAGTCCTAACTGCTTGGTTTGAGCACCTGTGGAACCATAAGAAAGTCACTTTTGCGAGTATACATTCTGTTAAGTCGAAGAGACTTTACCTGCCAGGGACAAAACACCAGACCTTCCCACTTCGCATTGGCTGCATTTCTGCATGTTGAAGAAGCAGCTTGTGAAGGTTCCAGGCCACAGCATACACAACATTTTACATACTGTAACTCCATTCAGTCGTGCTTGTGTCAAACATCTGCCAAGGCAGCCATCCTAAGGAGGCATTAGGTGGACAATTCTCCAGTGTTTTACAGTAAGACTCAGAAATCGTGCAAGGAATAAAGGGAAACCACAACATAGTGAGGTAAATGTCTTCTGGATATTTGGAAGGATTAACTATCTGGATAAAATTTTCAAAGCCAGGGACCTCACTATGGTGGTGTGAAAAAATGAGAGTCCCATGGAATGAGTCAAGGATGAAATCTCTCTCACTGTGGATAAAATCCCACTCTGATGTCGTGACCCAGACTTTCCATATCACTAAGTACTCCCAAGTAGAAAAGCTCAAGCTTATGAGAGAGTTGGCATCACCAGAAATGATAACCACATTCCCTTCTGTTTCCTCTACTTGCAAATCATATGGCCATGTCCTTGAGTAATATGACCTTTCAGTCACAGGAATCTTTTCCACAAAGGCTGCACAGATTCCATTCCTGTCCATCTCTCCTCTCAAGTCTGAGAGAAACACAACACCTTTCTTGTCTTCTGAGATGACCAGCCCCACCCAGCTCCAACTCAAATGAAGCAGCAAAGAGTCCATGCCAATGGCTAGAGATGTGTCCCTGGGGGCCATCTAATAGAGAGATGGAAACTGCTTATCATCATTCAGGGTAAGATCAAAAGGACCATAGGTAAGCTAAAAGGAAAAGACAACTGGAAGTAATATTAGGAAGGGGATTGGCAAAAATCACACTCTCAGTCCTGAAGGCTGTTCAGCAACACCTGGAGTGGTAGAAGAGGACAATTGCTCATTTCATTTTCTAATCATTTTGCACTCCCTGAAAGCTTTCTATAAAATAAGATCAGCCAGAGTTTCAGGAAACTGCTTTGTCTCCTTCCCCCTCAAACTTCTCTCTACTCCAAAGAAAGGAAATGTCATTCTCCATCGAGGTCCTGTACACGGATCCTTTGAGATCATATCCTTTGAGAGATGCACAAACCCAGTCTCCTCCTCTCTTCCTTTTTAGGCCCCTGAGAATGGCACCAAAGGAGACGTGGTTTCATCTCTCCCCATCCCATGCAGTCTTACCTGTGGAAATTTGTACAGTTCTAGCAGTGTTCCAATCTGGGCAGAAATTGCCCAGGTGGTTCCTGTAAGGACCGCTAGAGACTTACTCTCTCTCCTGCAGTCGTAATTAGGGATGTCCTTGCCCAACCCTGAGAGCCAAATCAGGGAACTCTCCAATGTCCTCCTTTCACTGGGTAGGGCATTATAGAGATCAAATCCCAGAGACATGTTGGGCAATATATGAGGGTCCCTGTTGATTTCCTCAATGGCAAAAACCAAGGACAGAACATACTAGTAGTTCTTGTACTGAAACCTGCATAGAGGGATAAGGATCCTTAGGGAAAATACTCAAAATGATTTCCTTCAAATGCAATACAATGACTTTATTAAAATGAATTTGCTATTGACTCGAATGTCTGTGGCAACAGATGACACTCTTGAAGCCTTAGAATTTATAACTAAAGAAAATAACATGACTCCAGCTGTGGAACGTCCTTACTGAATTCCACACTCATGAAAGAAACTGGTTAAATACACAGAAGAAAGTACAATGAATGGAAAAACAGATCACATTCAGAGTAGACTTGTAAATGGCTCTTTGGTTCAGGATCCAAAATGCTTGTTTATATGAGCACACCATTAAATCCTTCCTAGAAGAGCAACAATATTAGCATGAGATTGGAGAAAGCCCTGGGGAGGAAGAATAATTGCAACTGGAAGATACGTGACAAGCATAGACGCATGACATGTGCACGTTGAGAATGGTGCAACAGAAGGCTGTCAATCAAATTGCCTAAACCTCTGTCCCCTCAAACCTGTGCGTCTGCCACCATCAAAACCAGGAAACTAAGGTGAACTTCAGAGATCCAATGAAGGAGGAATCATCAACAGGCAGGAACAATTGAAAGAATCAAGAAGGACTGAAGGGACTAGAAACACTTAGGAATCTAAGAGAGAGAGCATTGTAAAGTTTAAAAAGCTTCTCATCCATTTCTTATTTTAAAAATATAAAATTAAAATTAATCATTAACATCTTTAACGGTACCTATTCCTGATAGCCCATATTGTCTTCATCTTTCCTACAGACTTTCTGCACACAAATAACACCTAAGCCAAAGAAAATTCTCTGCATTTCTATTGCCTGGGATTTGTAATAGCATCAAGAATAAAATAGAGCAGTCTCTTATACTTATTTCAAGTGTTCTATTATTTGAGGATTGATTAGTACCCTAGTTCATGCTCACTGCTTATTAATGTTCCCCATGTCCCTGTGAAGAATAGGTGTTCTTCACTTGTTGGGTATAGGGTTCGATGTGTATCCATTAAATCAAACTTGCTAATTTGTTTTTCAAATACTCTATTATTAGATATATGTTATTCTTTGTCTCAGAGGAAAGTTGAAATTCTTCACTATGATGATATATTATGTCTACCTCTCCTCTTCCTCTGCCTCCTTCTCTTGTACTTCCTCCTCCTCCTCCTCCGACTTTTTCTTCTTGTCTTCTCCTTCTTCTCCTTCTCCTCCACTTCCTTCTCCTCCTTCCTTTCCTAGTTGAGGCTATATTATCTTCACAGGACATCGTGTGTAGTATAACAACTATATCTTCATGATAAGTTGAACTTATATACCATTGGGGATTAACCACTTAATTCCTAATGATGCTTTGTTCCGCATCTGTTTTATCTCATATTATTATAGCTACCCTGGGTTGATTTTTGATTGATTTTGTCCTAGCATATCTTTATATCTTCTATTCTGTTTTGAATTTCTAGTTTTCCATGTTTTTTAGTTTTCACAAGTCTTGTAAACAAGATATAGCTAAATTTATCATTGTCGCATCAAATTTAACAATCTGTATTTAACTGGAGAATTTATTGCATTTACATTTGTTTTATTTATATCCTTCTTTTGCTCCCACTATCTATATGTTTTCCTTCTATTTTTTCCACAAGTTTTATTATGTTATTTCCCTTTAAAATTTATTGATTTATACTTGTTTTCCATATTCTATTGTATCTCCTCTATTTGGGTGAGAGTTATAGTCTCTACTTCTATTTTACCACCAGCCCACATTGCCTGAAGTGGATATAGTTTCTCATCTCCTGAGAAATTTATAGACCCTTTAACTTTCAGTTTTACCCTCATGACTCACTTGTTTTTGCTGTACAGTACTTTATTTCTCCTTTTTCTTTACTCTCTCTCATCATCTCCATATCTAAATTATCTTTCATGTTTTTTAGTTCCTTGTCTTTCTATGCTGCATTCTATTTCCTTCAGAATTCAAATTTGGTTTTCTATTCTCTCTTCTGTTGTAGAACCCATCTATGAAGTTTTAAAACTCAACAGTTATGTATTTTTCATCTCTTAAAGTTCTATAAGGCCCTTTGCCAAATATGTCATATCATTTCTAGAGTCTCCTGCTTGATTTTGTTATTCCATTTTTTGTCGTTCCATTTTTTATACACAGTTATTTTATATCTTGAAGTTGGTAAGTCTAATAGTGAAGGTTTTGGTGTTTAAATCTATTGTTTTATTTTTAATTTTCTTATGTCTTATGACTCTTATCGACAATGGCATGTATTCCTTATTTGTTTGGAGAACTTTGATTATGAGCTCATATTTGTCTGATTTTAATGTGTACAGAATGTAAGGCTTTAGTTTAGATTCTTTCCTCCAGAGAAGAATGTCACTGGTTTCTGCTCACAGTCATGTGGGATGACACCAAGCTAAGTGCCTTTTTTGTGTGACTCACAACTAATCTGTGAGTCCCAGATTCATTCCCTCAAATCACTGGTGACTCAAAGACAAATCCTTTCATTAGAGGATCATACTGGCCTTTGACCACTGGGTGAATCCAAATTTGTCTAGTGCTTACAATTTCCTTCTTCTGTCCTTTGAGACTTGGCTTACATCTTGTGAACTCAAGAATGCAATAACATTATATTTTATGGAAGATAGCGTTATGTGGAGGGAAACTCCTTTGAGGTATCTAGTCCTCCATACTCCTAGTATTTCATTCTTTTGGATACTTCTTTGCATTTCTTTCTTTTAATAAAAATTCTTTCTTTAACTTGAAAAGAAAATAAATTTTAAAATCAAATGTGTGAGCTTGGGAGTATAGAAATAATTTACACGCTATTCAACAAAATAAGTTTAAGATATAGATAATTTTCCAGTAATGTATGTATGGATTAGGTACATTTAAGTGAAACTAAGAACCTCTATTTAGAACATATTTAATCAAGTTTTAGGAGAAGAATCATTGAGATGCACACTCCAGGAACATTCTGTTTCTGTGAGGTGCACACATACTACACATATACCTGATCGTCATGTGACAAGCCATGATATGGCCAACTTTAGTTCAACTTAGTTCAGGTGTGATGTGATCAATTAAACTTGAAGAAGGGAGAGTGTCCAGAATGTCCAGAAGCCCCATGTGTTTCCAATGTTAGAGCATTAAATACTGAGAACAAGGAAGAATGGTGCAGGTGTTGTATAAATAAATTACAATGTCTAAAGAACAGAGAACAGCATCCACATTAAACGTATTGCTGATTGTGCCACATTTCTGAAAATAAAGCACACCTTTCAGAGGAAAAATGAAGAACGTTTTTGTGTCAGTTAGGGCCTCAAAATGCTGAGGTGGAGTTAGGAGTACAAGAAGATTATTGTGGCATAACACCTGTGAAGAATCAAAGGCTTGGGTAGGAACAGCCCGCACACTCAGATACGGATTTTACTCCCTCTGAAATGAAAAAAAATAAGGAATGTTAGGCAGAGGAGCTTTGAATCACAATGTGGAGATGCTAGTCTCCACCCGAGACCTACTGAATCAGAATGTTTGGGGTGGGGTACAGCAAACCTTCTGTGTTTTAACAAGCCTTCCAGATAATTCAGATCCATAATCAAGTTTGAGGTTGACGAGTTTCAAAAAAAAACACAGTACCAAAGAAGTGAACACTGAAAAATTAAAACAATTGTCTCAGTACTTTGTGTTAATGTGATTTTTAAAAAATGCAAAACACAAACTACTTTAAAGAATGTGCATAAAATTTAAAACCATCCTGAACCAAGAGCTTAATCTATACCTAGAGACACTGGATTTGGAGAAAAAGAAAAGAAGTAGAATACTAATTAATTTTTCACCTAACATTGAGGAGGCAGTGAGGCAAGACTTCAGATTCTGGGTTCTTCTTATTTCTCAAATTAAAAATATTGTAAAATAGGGGCCAGCCTGGTGGCATAGTGGTTAAGTTTGCACGCTCTGCTTTGGTGGTCTAGGGTGCGTGGGTTCGGATCCCGGGTGCGGACCTCTGCACCACTCATCAAGCCATGCTGTGGTGGTGTCGCATATAAAGTAGAGGAAGATGGTCATGGATGTTAGCCCAGGGCCAGTTTTCCTCAGCAGAAAAAATAATTCTAAAATAGAATGTGAAAAAGATGTATATATCCAACATGGTGAAAAAAAGTTTAATAAGGAAAATTACTTTAAATGGTGCAAAACAAGGAAAAAAGAAAAAAAGCAAAGTACAAAATTTAAAAATAAAACCACAGAGATAATGCTACATATAGCAGTTATACTATACTGAAGTTACTTAAATCACTTTTTCAATATTGAATGTTACTCTACATTCCACAAAGACATAGGAAACTAACATTGAACATAGATGCTGAAAGAAAGGGGATTGTCAGTGATATTCCATACACGTGCTCACAAAAGTAAAGCCACAACTAATATGAAACTTTTATATATGAATGTGTATAATGGTACACATATCTGAAGGCAAAATATTTAGGGGCTAAAAGGTGGTTAGCAGTCAAAATGTATATGTTCAATTATAGTATCATATATTTAAAAAAGGATTTAATAATAGGAAGTAAAGTGAACCTAACTACAACCAAAGTAAGAGTATTCAATTAACTTCTCAGTATTTGTCCAAAAAAAGTCAATATAGGAATCATATATATTGTTAATCTTGATTTATCATTAAATATGTTTGGAGCATACACACACACGTGCCTGCATATAAATATCAAACATCCTACTTCAAAACAAAGAAAGCATATTATTATAAAATTAGGTCTATCCTTGTCCAGCAAGCAATTTCGACATAGCAATCAATTCCTGAAGCCGCCAGAAGAGAGATACATGGCCAACCATAGATATTCTGACTCAGTAGCTCATCAGAGGAACGGGCAGAATTGAAATCCAGTTCCTTAACCAACTTGCACGCAAAAATGCTCATTAACTGCCAACATATCTTAAACAAATCAGACAATTTATAAGCCAATAAACACTCTCATGCATAACCGTTTGGTCAAACAGGAAATCAAACCAATGATTAGAAAGGAGTGGTGATGGTTTGTAATTGGTATTTGAGTGGTGAACACGATGTAATCTATGCAGAAATAGAAGCATAATGATATAAACCTAAAATTTATACAGTGTTATAAACCAATGTTACTGCAATAAACAAAAATTAAAAATAAATAAATAAATAAATGAAGGAGTAGCAAGGAGCCCTGGAGAGAGAGGAGAGAGAAAGGAAGAAGAAAAGAAAACTGTCTGTTCTGAGAGAAAATATCTCAGCAAGGGAGGGGGAGAGGGGAATCACCTCCCCCAAACCTGGAGGAGGAGAGAGAGGGGGAGGAAAGGGGGAGAGAGAATCCCCCTCTGACCGTTCCCTGCAGGATCTTAGGGCTGGCCAAATCCTTAATAAGACAGGTTGGCTGGAGAAAATCAGACCCAGCTGAAGAACATGTGTCCATGGGAGAAACCTGGGAAACTGAGTTTCTCCACACAGGGCAGAGATTCTCATCTTGCATCCTCTCCTGAGCTAATGACAAAGGTGTATGTCTTGGGTGGGCCTGGGGGATGGGAGAGGGGGAGAAGGCCATTGTCATGCAGAGGGACATGGAAAGGCTTATCTGAACCCTTTCCCCTGCACTGGGGTCAGGTCCAGAAGGGCCAGCACGGAGGTGACCAGGAACAGGCCTGTCTGTGGTGTGGCTGGCCCCGGGGCAGGCATGGGGGTGGTGGGTGGAAGTGGGATGGCGTGTGAGTTGGCACCAGCCAGCGGTGGAGGCAGCGACTCAGAGGTCAGGGGTCTCTCTCTCTCTCTCTCCCTCTCTCTCTCTCTCCCCGCCTCGGGGACCTGAGGAGAGTAAGGTGCTGCGCCCTGCCCACCTCGCCTACCTCTCCCATGGGCCCTTCTTTCTCTGACCGCTCCAGGAGCCCTGCGGGCTTGGGTTCAACCCTCCACACCCCCGTACAGGCCAAGGGCGTGTGCGCGATCGGCGGGGCCTAGGGCTGGCCTCAGGGGTCCGCAGTGAAGGCCCCGCCCACCCGCCAGGCTCTGACCGGCTGGCGCCACCCAGCTGCAGCGGTTTCATCGCCGCCCTTCTGGACTTGGCTTCAGCTGCTGTCTCCCTCCCCTCCCCCACTCCCACTCAGCTTGAAGGCCGCTTCCCTGCCTTGAAAGCATTGCTCTGGCTCTGATGGCCAGAGGCGTACCGGGCTTCAAGCTCAAGGCTCTGCCTGGCCAGCTGCTTCGTCCCCTGGCTCATTTCTTCCTGGAAAGACAAAGCTATTGCTTCACCCCACTCCTCCACTTTGCGACTGCAGCCAGGCCAGGTGTAGGAAAGGCTCTTGAAGTCAGAAGTGCCGAGACAGGCGTATGGCACTGCAGGGCTAGGGAGCCAGGGCCCTACTGGCCCTACTGGCCCTACTGGGCAATCCCTTCCCACAACAGCTCCCAGCCTCCTCTCTGGAGTCGGGAAGGTCTGGCCTTCCTAGTCCTTGGCCATGGCTCTAGGGAGAAATCCTCGCCAGAGTGTGGCATGAGGCCCTCTGACTAAGGGTGCATGTGCCACACCCAGGGCGACATGAAGGCTGGCGCAGATCGCGTGCTCTTTCCAAAGGAGGCTTGCCTATTGGCTCATCCACCTGCGCCGGGCCCCTTTCCTTGTGGGATCATGTCCGGTGGAAAGAGCCTTGGTGCCTGCTGCCAATTTTTTGGGGTGTGTTCTTGCCCCCTTCTGCGAAGGGAACCACTTGACAACTGCTGTGCCACACCTCGGGTCTTTTAGCCTCCCTCAGCTGTGTCCCCGCCATGCCCATTCCTACCTCCATGGAGGGACTACTAAGGTCTTGGCACTTGCCAAGTGGAAATAGTCATTAGAGACTTAACTTGGAGTTGTAGTAAAAGAGCATAACATAACAGCATTGAGCTTGGGCTCTGCCATTTATGAGCTGTGTAACCTGGATGAGTTTTCTAGCCCCTGCACCCAGTCTCTTCATCTATATAATTGTGAAAAGACCAACATCTACTACGTCGGGATATTTTGAGGATTATGTGTGTTAATGTATCTTCAAGCACAGAATTAACATTCAGAGTGTAGTGCCTGGCTCAGTAGAAGTGTTTGCTGCTGTTATTATAATTATCATTATTTCATGTCCTTCACTTCCTCGTGAGTTCCCTGTCAAACCAACCATGGTCCATGGTGTCAACAGTTTTATTCCAGGCTCCTGCTTAATGGCCTGCAGAGGGATCCTCCCGCTCATAACCTCTTATTTTTATCCCAGTCTCTGGAACTCTTTCTTCTTGGCACTGAGGCACTGAATGGGGTCCCACACCCAACCCTGCATGTACTCCTTTTAATATCCCATGCTTTTGAAATACTGTTTAGTGTTTACTTGGTGGAATATACTCCCTGACATGAACAACACACGGGAGATAGGATTTAGGAAACATTGTTCCATGTAGGGCTCTGATTTTATCATAACACAGAGTACAGATGATCAAGGGCCAAGGTAGAGTTCCTTATTGCAAAAATCTTCAGAGATGAGGGTGTTCTAATGTGACACCACCTGAAAATAAAGCCAGCACATAAAAGCAGTTGTAGTTTTAAAAGGAAAAGCACACAACTGAAAGAATTGATCCCATTAAATACACTATTCTATTTGTTTATGTATCAAATTACTGACAGGTAATAAGCAGGTGTACAGATAGTAGAATTATCAATTTCACAGAGAATTCTTTTAACAGTTGTTCATATCTTGTGTTTTACATCATTTATTAAGGTAATATTTTCATCTTTACTTTTCCTTGTGTCTCTATCTTTCTCAACTTTTCCAAGAGATATATTTATATTATCTTCTCAAATTTTAGGGAAAGTTAAAAAAAGTTATGAAACATTTGAAGTTGTTGATTTTGTATATTGGAGGAGGACTAGATTGCAAGTGAATTAGTGATAATTAGAGTTTTAGTTTGGTAAAAGATGGTAGCTGGAATTGATACCAGGATGTTTGTAAGCTAATTTTTACTTCATTATTTGATATAGTTTCTAAAATGCCAGAACCGGTAATTTTAAATTTAACAACTTGTCTCATTTTAAAATATGTGTTCTTGGAGAGGGTGACTGAGGTAAGTAGACAATAATTTACTGTAGTGACTTGTTTTTCTCCAATTAATCTGTTATAAACCCAACAGGCATATAGCATTCTTTTGTCCAAATGACCTGATGGCACTTTCTTAACTTTTCTTGCTGTGATTCTAGCAATCTAGGGTCACACCACCTTCTCTCTCCTAGTCATGATTTCAGTTGTAAGAGTCACATTGTCAATAATATGGTGACAAATTTGCACACAGTCTACAATTTACTAAAATATATATATCAATTGCAAGCTTTGATAACATGATTGTTAAGGAATGAACAATTTGCAGTGCACTTAACAGCTGATTGCTACACATTATTGTGTAAGGACATCATGGTTAAAACCATTATTTGCAACATGGGGCCCCTTTCAATTTTATTTTAATGGAAAGTGTTCAATGACATTTTTCTTTTGAAGAAGAAAGACTTGCATTTCCATCTTAGAAAATTATGAACTTGTTTTTAGCCCTTTTTCTTGTCTTCAGCTCTTCTTTATATTGATTACTAATTCACATGTCCAGTTACTTCAGATTCATGGTGCTATCTCCTCTGCCTTTTTCATGGCTCTCACATTAATTTTTCCATAATCCATTCTGTGAAAGAGGTTTATCTCCACCTTCATATATTGAGGAAGGAACCGACCCTCCTTTATGTGAACTTGGAAAGAAAGGCCAAGGTGATGCCACGGTGTCCTTCCCCACCATTGAGCTGCAGAATGGCTGCAGAGTCCTGTGAATCTTTTGCTCACCTCCTGGCTCCCTACATACTTGGCATTGTCTGCGCGGAGAACCCCAGCTTGTTACAAGTGAATTTTTGAAGTCTTTAGAAGCCGGCTGAAGGATAAGACTGGCTAGAAAGGACATCAGCAAGCAGTGTACTCCAAAAGTTGGTGGCAGAAACATTAAGAAGAAGAAAACCTTTCCGTTTATCTTGTTTTCTCTTTATCTTCTCTCTTTTCATTTTCCTTTAGTTATATGGTATAAACCCTATCCACCACCCATGGTGCTTTTTTTTTTTTTCCCTCAAAACCCCAGTACATTGCTATATATCTTAGTTGTAGGTCAACCCATGGAGGTTCTTTTTCTTGGAGTCCCATGGCATTTTATTCATATCTCTTTCTATCAAATTATTTCCATAGCATAATTTATCTGTTTATACATATCTGTCTTCCTTGCAGACCCCCAACATTTCAAGACCTTTGGGCACATAATATATACATAAGTATTTGAGTGAATCAATGAAGATCTTTTGTTGAATAAGATCTAAATAAATACAATACCTACTCAGCACATGAATGCAAGCATTTGAGAGAGAGTTTTGTGTCTGCTGAAGCAAGCTGTGGACCAGTTTAGGGGCTCAGTGCCAAGGTTACTCAATAGATTGAGACAAAATGAAATAGATAATTAACTTTAGTTTTAAAATTCATGGAGAACAGGAGCAGGATATCTAGGTGTGAATCAGCACTTGATCATTCATGTTGCATGTTTGGAAAATCCAGTCCTTTATTTTTCTATGAAAATGTGACAGGCTAAGAGAGTGAACAGAGGACTGGTTTTTAGAAAGGCAATTTTGTTGCAGGAAATCGTGGAGGAAAATATATGGAAGGAGAGCTGGTAGAAACATGGCAGAAACTTTTTGTGTAGAAATCCTAAAAATTGAGTTTACATGCTGGCTGAAAGATTTGTAACTCAACATTTCTCCAATATAGGTTAGAGCAAATTTTAAATATCTAGGTATACAAAAGGAATACAAAGGAACATAGATCAAACTGAAAGGAGTTTAGGATAGAACAAAGAAATGAAGCTAAGGTAAACCAGCACACTAAAATGTGTTTCAGAAGGACCTGCAGTTTTTAAAGGTAGTTGGAAATTTATCACTCAGGTTTAAAGTAGAAAGGGAAATGGGAACAATTCTCTATCATTTCATGTCCATGAGATTAAAAGCTACATTCTGTCAGAGAAGCAAAACTTGTATGCCCTCTAATGTCCAAAAAAGTGTTTTGAATCATACCTAATGAAAGATAGTCTGTGTGATGTAATGCAAATACAGTATCATCAACTCATTTCCAAGTTTATTACAAACACTTTAGCATAAGTTTAATTGAGGTAATGCAGAATTCTATAAGGGGTCAAGGAAGAGGCTGATAGCATTCTCTCTTTCAGCTTCTCACTTGACCAAGGGAGAAAATGTTCTTGAACAGATTGACTACGTCTCCTAAAGACAGTGCTCATTTTCAATTTTTCTTTTTATAAACTCATCCTGCATTTCCCCTTACATATGCAAGCTAAAGCGTGTGTGTAGACATCCTTCATTGGCAATGAGGAGCAGATCCATACTATTAAATAATCAAATAAGCAGAACATACGGTTGGTGCCTTTTAGGAAAACTACAAGTTTAAGCCCACCCTCATTGGTGGAAGAACATGGTATACCCGAATTAAAATATCTACCATTTATTATGCAGCTAATCATGTCATGCTATTTAAATGAAACTTAATGAATTCTTCTTCTATAAAATTAATTTTATTTTAGTCAAACTGATGTATAATTTTATATAAGTGCATTTTTACTTAAAATGTAAAACTCTTTAGAGTCTGCTTCTTTCAGTTTTAGAGGCATATTTTGTATATATTTTTTTTAAAGATTTTATTTATTTATTTTTTCCCCCAAAGCCCCAGCAGATAGTTGTATGTCATAGCTGCACATCCTTCTAGTTGCTGTATGTGGGACGCAGCCTCAGCATGGCCGGAGAAGCGGTGCGTCGGTGCACGCCCGGGATCTGAACCCGGGCCGCCAGCAGCGGAACGCGTGCACTTAACCGCTAAGCCACAGGGCCGGCCCATATTTTGTATATTTTGGTGTGATTTTATTTATTATCCTTCATAGCAGAGAGGCACATCCTACTCTTTTTCTTGCTGTCCTCTCTCTACAAGTTAAAACTCATCCAAGTTTATTTTGCTTTATAAGGCATAGGCTTACTTTGTGAATGAAAAAGAGATCATTTCTGAAACATGTTTGGAACTGTAGGGAGCCCAGAATTTTAGACTATGCTCAGAATTTTGTGAGGTAACTTCAAAAAAGATGGAACATTTAACGTTTGCCAGGAAAGTTTTCTGCTACTTTGCTTAACAGTAGGGTTTTTTTTTTTTTTTGGTTTCTTAATTCTTTGAAAGGATGAGTGAAGGAGTTGGCAGGTTTAAATTTACCCTTGATAGAGCTCCCTCTGG
The DNA here is from genome assembly GCF_020826845.1 of Diceros bicornis minor. Taxonomy (NCBI): domain Eukaryota; kingdom Metazoa; phylum Chordata; class Mammalia; order Perissodactyla; family Rhinocerotidae; genus Diceros; species Diceros bicornis. The sequence continues at coordinate 209,532 of NW_026691237.1, forward strand.
GTTACTCTTTCAAAACAACCATCCCAGTTGATGAATATTTAATGGGGACTCTGTCAGTCCCAGAGCTGAGAGAGGCAGTTCTCAAAGCTCCAGCAGGTCCTGGGAGAGGAGAGCGCTGGTAGCCAGTGTTGTTTGAGTTTGGATGAGGCATGGTCTTTCTCAGGATGTTAGAACTGAGTGGAGTTCTCAGATGCAGCCCAGTGACTCTAGAACTGAGCCCTGCTCAGAAACCAGTTGACTTTTCATTCGCTCTGAGCCTGGTGTCTGCCCTCTGCTCGTGCCCCTTTCTGCCATTTCTCATGCTTCTCCTGACTCTCTCTCTTTCCTACACCTTCTTTCTTCTTTTTTCTCTTTTTCTTACTTTTACTCTCTATTATATTCCTTCTCCTTATCATTTTTCTCAGTCTCTTATTGTTCTCATTCATTTTCTTTTTATTTTGTAGTACAGTTACTCTGTACATCACATTCACCTTAAAATCTTGATCCTCTACAACTCCTATACTTCAGCTAGCTATGTTTTTTAAAGATTTTATCTATTTTTTATTTTTCCCCCCCAAAGCCCCAGTAGATAGTTGTATGTCACAGCTGCACATCCTTCCAGTTGCTGCACGTGGGACGCAGCCCCAGCATGACCAGTGAAGCAGTGCGTTGGTGCGCGCCCGGGATCCGAACCCGGGCCAACAGCAGCGGAGCACGCGCACTTAACCACTAAGCCACGGGGCTGGCCCTCAGCTCGCTATTTTGAAGAGAGTATTTTGATAAATTTCTCTTAGATGTTATAACATGCTGATTCAAGGAAATAAAAACTATCACAAATGGGATGGGGATGAAGAGTGAATTCAGTTCAGGTAGCCATGGAATTAGACAGAGGGAAACTGAGAGCTTAAGTGTAGGTGTTCAAAATATTTCCTGATACATCTTCGTAGTTCATTGTTGTGGTAAACTGCACAGAGTCTTATTTACTGCTGGAGCCCAGATGTTTGCTCCTTGGGGCAGCTCATCAGACCTTGGCCTATAGAAAAGAAGCTAGGAAACATTACATGCATTTCTAATGTGAAGAACTGTTAGTGTTCCACCAGGAGACACCTTGGGATCTTCCCTGCACTATCTGAATAGAAAAAGAGGAAGAGAAGCTTTTCTCCATCTGCACAAAACCAAGACCTTATCTTGAGTTTGAGAGGATTGGAGGTGACTGAAAACAAAAGTTTTCCCGAGTTTGGATTTGCTTTAACAAGAACTATTTGCTGGCTTTGATGTTAAAGGTCTTTATTCAAAATTGACTACCTCTAATGCTAAGTTCAGAGTGGAGATGTGTCAGTATAAGAGAGAAGAATCCCTTTTTGATTATATCACTGAAATACAGTATTTGGGAGAATGGTTATATTTGAAGGTCACTTGTTCATATTCTGTTGCCACAGTGACATCTGTTGGTAAGTGACTACTTCATGCTATTCTCGATGATTTCTGTTTGAAAGACATACTGAGCTTGATAAATAAATGGCAAGCAATAGGATATAATGGAACACATGAGGAAGCCATTTGGGGTAAAGCTAATTCAGTCTGAATTTGTTTTTCCAAAAGGGTCTGTCGCCTGCACTGTGTATCTGCTTTGCCATGTCCCAAAGAGAAGAGTAAATGCCCTTAAGATAAGAATGTAACTTCCCCCTCATTGGCATTTCCTTAAGGATAAGCATTTCTCCCTAGGCTAGGATTTGATTGTTGCAGTCATCCTGTGATCACCCAGCTCCAGACAACAGACGTGACACCAGCCATGCCCATTGAGACAACAGATCTGCTCCCCGCTGTGTCCATCAATAGCTGTTCTGGCAGGGCAATCTGGCAGGGCTGATCTCGTGGCTATTGTAAAAGGGACATTGCAATCACTTGCAATACATGCTCTTTGATGGTATATAACCGCTCTGTACACCCCACTTCTTCGGTGACCTTCCTTCCTTAGGGAAGGAAGGCCACAGGTCATGGTCCTCAAAAGTTGGCTCATAATAAACTCACCCCAATTTTGATTTATAGATTGATTATGGATTATTTACGTCGACAAGCTGAGGTGTAGGAAGCAGTAAAGGCACAGTGGTACTCGTGTTGCCCGATATAAAATCTTTCCTCCCTCTTTCCCTTCCCAGGATACCCACTCTTCATGGTGGCACCGACTTCCATGGTGTGATCATTCTTCTGATCACTACTTTCATTCCCTCTTACAATTACTCAACAAATATTTAAACACCTACTGTATGCCAGGCTTGGGATACACTAAGGAAAAATTTTTCTACAAATTCTCTGTCTTCACAGAACTTGTTTTTGTTGGCTAAGTGAGATAATGGATAAGTAGGCAGACAAGTGAATTACATAGTCTATCGTGTGATGATCTGTGTCAAGAAGAAGGTAAGCGACAGGCAATGGGGAGAGCTAGAGAGTGAGTGGGTTGCTACTTTAATTAGAGAGCACAGGGAGGCTGGAGCAAGGCCCAGAGGGAAGGGACAGAGCAGGAGGACATGCAGATATCCCAGGGCTGCAGAGATGCTGTGGAGGAATTATGACTCGGATGTTGTTGGGCAGCAAGAAGCCAGTGTGGCTGGAGCACAGTGAGCAAGAGGAGAAAGGCAGAGAAGGTTTGAGATGCCAGGGAGGGTGAGCAGATGAAAGAAGGCCCCTGGGCCCATCAAAATTGTTCTGTAAGTGAAATGAAAACTTTCAATGTCATTTAACTATACGTTATACAATTTAAGTAGTAAATACCTTTTGTTTTTCTATAGTCTTGTTAAGCACATCAACTAAAATGCTGCTAAATTGGGAATGTCTAAATTATCCCCAGGAGTGACTGCTGTATCTTGTCAGGCGTCTGGTCTGCACAGCAGTCGGGGGTGGGAGTGATGTGACAGTCAGGAGAGGAGCTCTAGTCTTCAGGTTGTCACAAACAGTTTGTGTTATGTTTCATCTGTAACATGCGAAGGACGGAAAAGATGAGTGGTTTTCAGACTCCGATCCATGGAGCGCTGGATATTCCTGAAGGCTCTTGGTTTTTGTTTGTTTGTTTGTTTGTTTTTGTGAGGAAGATCGGTCCTGAGCTAACATCTATCACTCCTCCTCTTTTTGCTGAGAAAGACTGGCCCTGGGCTAACATCCATGCACATCTTCCTCCACTTTATATGGGATGTCACCACACCATGGCCTGACAAGCGGTGCGTCGGTGCGCGCCCAGGATCCGAACCGGTGAACCCTGGGCCGCTGCAGCAGAGCGCGCGCACTTAACCGCTTCCCCACCCAGCTGGCCCTGAAGGCTCTTTGTTTTTTTTCTTATGTTTATAAACTTCGATGCAAGCTTCACATAGAAGAGAGTGTCCCTTAGCTTTAAAAAGATTCCTGGACTTGGTCCTCACTTAGGTTTTCCAGTACGAAGAGTTTGCAGTCTCACAGACTCCCAAAGGACAGACAAAAGGAGCAAGATCCCTTTTTTCCGAGTGTCTCTTGTGACAGTGCTCATTGTCGCTCATTTAAACCAGAAGGTGATTTGTCAATAGTGAGATATAGCATTTGAGACCCCATCCTTCAAGATGGCTGAGTTGTCGTCCATCATTTTACAGACTTATTCTAAGTGAATAATATAAAAAGTGAATGTCTCAGCAGGTACTCTCTGACACAAAATAGAAACTAGGAATTGAGAAAAGTAATTATGATTGATGTCTGTCAATAAGGGCATAGGGCTAGTCTAATTCAAAAGTAATTAAAGGCATGAGTGTTAGTCACTGTACATATTAAATATATTGAAAAGTATTCATGTTCTCATAACACAGAATTATAACTGGAAGATAAACTGGATGTTTTTGGTACTTATGGTTAAAGATATATTTTATTTAGTTTTGTTTTCCGATTGAGGAAATGAGAAAATTTATTTTTTAATATATTGACTATCTTCTTCCTTTCCAACCTAGAATCTCAATCTGCTATTTTGGAAACTCTGAAAAATATGTTCAGATGCTGTTCAACAGGTAAGAAAATCTTGTTAGGATGTCAAATACTTTTCTCTCTTATTTATCATAAAATTGTGACAGACTCTCATTTATCTTCCTGTCTGCCCATCTGACTAGGCCACCTTGTTTCTCTAAGCCTGCAGGGGAATCCAGTCAGGTGGAAAGGGATGTTTTCTTCCACTTAGACTTTGCAGAGAAAATCAGCCTTGAAGTGGAACTGAGCACATGCTTTTCAGAAGCTGCATCATTCTCTACCCAGCCAGAGCATTGGGCCTGACAACAGCTGGATCCAGTAGAAAACTGGACACTCTAGGAGATGTCATGTGCAGATGTGCCTGGCTGGACTAATAGTCACATGGATATGAGTTTTAAAAAAATCTCTCAGAGCTTTTCCAAAATCCAATAATATTCTTAAGTTGCTGTAGTAGATGAAACATTAGTTAGTGTCTTTTTAATTTCAACAGAAGCTTTTTTTTTTGTTACTAAAGAAGCCAAATTTCATGTCTTTTTTCTTGTTACCAAAATGGGCTTACTATTAAAAAAAAGAAAACTTCAAGAAAGGAAACACTCATATGGAATAGAAATTGTGAGTAACAATTGCTACTTTTTTATATAAAATCATCTGTTTTATTTATTTACACTTTCTATCAACGGCGCTTTTGAAAATAACTTAGTATTAGAAATTACCAGTAAGAAGAGGGTGTGCGCCCTTGAGTGTGGTCCAGTAGAAGTCAGGTGACTCAGACCTGAGTTCTAGGCCCAGGTCTGTTTCTGGTTAGTGTGTGACAACGTACTTAGGCTCTCTGGAACGTAGTATTCCTTTCTGTAAAATTAAAGAATTGATGATTTTTGAGAACTTTCCCAAATATTAAATGACTTCTCTTATAAAAAGTAGAAAGATCCTTCTCAAACTTATAAATTATCAAAAATTTTTTGTGACCTTTCACGTACCAAGAACAACTGATGTCCCCTCAATTATATTGATTGAAAATAAAGATCGTAAAAGTATATATTTGGTAATCTAATAAATGAATTAGCATAAAAATGAGCCAGGAAAAATTTTATGATCAATCAAGATATTACATTATGAAAGTATTACTGTTTGTTACAGTATATAAAATTATGACTCTAAAATAGTATCTTTTTGCTGTCTGTAAGTTTATATTGTTACTCATATATCACTATTAACCCTATTATGTTTTACAAGAAATAAAATGTCTTGAAAGGAAAAAACAATAAAGCAGCAGCCCTGCATTACACATGAAAGTTGTGCTCCCCCTGGAGGGAAAATGAGGATACAACATTGGTCGAGTACTTCATTTTGTAACCCACTGGTGCCTTTCAAAAATATAGCTATTATTGTCATAGTAAAGATATTCTTAAGAATAGTGCCACAAAACTGGTTTTCCAGCTTCTTTTTGTCAGAGCTGAGACCTACATCAGGCTGGGGCACTTGAAGAGGCATGGGGGACTCAGCTGAGGGTGGTTTAATTACTGTAAGATGATTAGCCAATAGCAAATAAGACAGAGAACGATTAAAAAGAGGTAAAGGGAAATAAAGTTGGAAATAATTAAGAAAAATAGTGCCTTCAAAATATCCTCTCATTATTTTTATAGCTTTTTATTTATTTTATTTTATTTTTTTTGAGGCATGACGAGGATAGTATGTTAGATTTTTCTAAACCCTTATCTCCAGGGCATATATTACTGAGTTTTTCATTATAAATGATAATGCCAAAGAAAACCTGGACAAAAGTATTCTGTACTATCCACAAGGAGAAAACATGTACAACATTGCTCTATATATTAAGAGTCGAGCTGTAATAGTCAAGATATATACTCATGTGTGTAAAATTATAATGATTTTCTAATTTTCTCGGGCTGTGAACCATGGTAAAATATACAGGAATAAGCAGGAAACCTGAAAAACTAGGTGATTTAAAAAACCTGATGTTACAGCTAGACCATTCATGGGTGAAATCAATTTCAATTTCACACTTCTCCTTTCCTTGTAGCCAGTGAAGTGTCTGGAAGACAGAAAACACATAAAATTAATTGAGAGTTAACAGTATTTGGAGGCAGTTGAGGTTAAGCATTCAACAATGATGTCCCTTACTTCAGGAGCCATTGAATTTTTGTCATAAGTTTACTTTATACACGGGTTCTCTTCTTAGATTATTTCTGTATGTTTCTTAGAAGAGAAACAGGGAAGGAGAATTAACTATCAATCTACTGTGCGCCAGTTCCTTTACTGTATTCCCTTATGCAATTCTTACAATAATCCTTTAAAGTAACTGTTATAATTCATATTTGATAAAGAAAACCATGTTTACAAAATTGATCAAGGGTAAGAGGGAAGATCTGAACATCAGTCCATTGGGTTCTGCCTCATATTCTCCCCACTGTGATAAAAATGGTGCTTCAACATGGGTTCTCACCATCTGGCTATTTATTACTGGCTCCTGCCAACAGCATTGGATGAGATGAGATGAGAAGTTATTTCCAAAGATATTCTATTATATTTAAACTGTACTATTTATGAGTCAGATGTCAAGACATGTTTTAGAGACATAGAGAGCAACTGATTAGTTCACCCACACATTATTAATGTTTACTATAACTTTCGTGTGCCACATCGTGTCAACTTTACCAACTTTAGTGCTTCACTGTTCTTTTTGAAAAAACTCAGAATGTCACTTTTCGTGTCAAACACCTTGCTGTTTTATTCTTATTCACTAGATGACAGTTCTGTATCTCTGTAAATTACCACTGCAGCAGGAAACGAGAGGTCTTAAGCCAGTTTGCTCTGCACAAATGATGGACATAGGAGGACTTCTGCTCCATCAAGGCTGCCTGTGTCATTCCGTGGCTGTAACGGGGATGTCCAGGACTGCTTAGTCAGAGGCACGAAGCAGTCAGAAAGCATCCTCTAAATTCTTCAGATGTGAGTTCAGGCACCTGTCCTCTCACCTGAGCACACTGGAGTTTATTGAATGTGTTCTGACTCTTACTCTCTCCCTGTAGTTAATAAGTCTGGGAGCTCCATAACTCTAGAAAAAACACAGGACTCATAAAGCCTTTTCTCAACTAAACAGAGTTGAGGGCTATGGTGTTGCCCGAGAGTCTCATGCTTAAAGAAATTACAGCTGGTGCTCAGGCGGAAGGCAAGTGTCAGCTACTCCTGGAGGGGTTTTATTGATGCTCCCATGGAATGAGCAAGTTTAAAAGAAAACCAGATTGCTTAAACCTCACTAACTGATTGTTTTATTTTCAAGTAATATGCTCTGAAATCTGCTATGTCTAAAAAACCATTTCAGGCCGGCCCCATGGCTTAGTGGTTAAGTGCGTGCGGTCCGCTACTGACGGCCCGGGTTCGGATCCCGGGCGCACACGGATGCACTGCTTCTCCGGCCATGCTGTCGCCACGTCCCACATACAGCAACTAGAAGGATGTGCAAATATGACATACAACTATCTATTGGGGCTTTGAGGAAAAAAAGGAGGAAGATTGGCAATAGATCTTAGCTCAGAGCCAGTCTTCCTCAGCAAAAAGAGGAGGATTAGCACAGATGTTAGCTCAGGGCTGATCTTCCTGACATACACACACACAAAAAAAAATTCAGTCTTTTTTCTTTGCTGTCTGTTTATTATCATTTTTACGAATGCTTTGATTTCACCATCTTCTTGGCACCACAACAGTAGCCATTGAGATGTTATTATAGATTCAGTTTTGAAATTTTATCATCTTATCTCTATTTCCTCTGCCATTTCTTAGTTTTAGTTCTTACTGCATCTTATGCTTGAAAATATTTGAAGCTTATAGTGTTTCTTATTTCCTCAACTTTTTATTATCTAAGGGCCCTCAACTATCACTTTTTTAAAAAAGGAAGTGAAATACATAACAGAACAATACACTGTAATAAATTGACCAATTATAAAATTAAGTTCAACCTGAAATCCCTCCCCACTTAACAGAGACCATCTTTCATAATTCACCATACTTTAGTTTGGGCAGGGTCAGTTTATCAATGATTTTTGGATGTTTTAAACCACACGTTTTAAACCACACGAGATGAATACAATATGGTAAAATTGTTAATCTTGCAGAAGTTGTAGAATTTCCTGATGGTTAGAGAAGTTGATGGTGGAGAACCTGAATCATATGAAAAGTAGTTGATTAATTAACACCTGACAGAGTTTGTTAATTTGTTAAAGATGATGATAAGATATACATGCTGAAAAGATAACTTTGCATATCAGAGTATTGTGAGAGGCCACTGGAAAAATTCATAATGTTTTCAAATACTACAAAAAATGGCCATTTTTTCATAAAAAATGTCATACATGATGGCATCAAATACTTATGTCAGAAAATTTACAATGAAGAAAATTAACACTTGAGTCATTTTAATTCTAATAATTTGTTCATGCTTACTATTAGGTTACAAACAATTTTTAGAAATAAAGTGATAAATGATGTACTTGCTTAATTTTTAATTTTTTTAGGAAAAGACTTTTTCACATTTTAAAAAATATTTATTTGTATTTATTTTATGCTGAATTTATTCCTAGGCTCAAAGACTTTTTTTTTAATTAACTAACACCAATTCTTTTCAAACTCTTTCAAAAAGTTGAAGAGGAGAGAATACTTCTAAAGTCATCCTATGGGGTTAATACTACACTGATATCAAAGCCAAAGACACTAAGAGAAAAGAAAACTATAGGTCAATATCTTTCATGAATATTGATACAAAAATTCTCAATAAAATAGTAACAAAGCAAATTCAGCAGCATATTGAAAGGATTATACATCATTTTTAAGTGGGATTTATTCCTGGAATACAAGGATGTTTCAATATATGAAAATGAATCAATGTAATTAACCACATTAACAGAATGAAGGAAAAAAAGTGATCACCTCAATGGATGCAGAAAAGGCGTTTGACAAAACTAAACATGCTTTCATGTTAAAAACACTAAAAATCCCTCAGAGTAAAAGGAAGCTACTTCAACATAATAAAAGCCATATACAGAAATCCACAGAGAACATCGAATTCAAGGGTGAAAGACTGAAATGTTTTTATCTAAGATCAGGAGAAAGGCAAGAAGGCCCACTTTCACCCTTCTATTCAACATGGTATTAGAAGTTCTAGCCAAAGCAATTAGATAAGAAAAAGAAAGAAATAGCATTCAAATTGGAAAGGAAGAAGTGATATTATATTTGTTTACACATAATATCTTATATGTTGAAGCCCCTAAAAATTTCACAAAAAATTTTAGAACTAATAAATTATGCAGAGTAGTGGGACAGAAAATTAACTTGCAAAAATTAGTTGTTCTTCTATACATTAATAACAAGTAATCTGAAAAAGAAATTTAAAAAATTTACATTTTTATTTACAATAGCATCAAAAAGAGTAAAATACTTAAGAATCAACTTACTCATGGAGGTAAAAATCCCAATGATTTTTTTGCAAAAATAGAAAAATCTATCCTAAAATTCATATGGACTCTCAAGGGACCCTGAATAGCCATAACAATCTAGAAAAAGAACAAAGTTAGAGAACACACACTTCCTGATTTCAAAACTTACTACAAAGTAATCAAAACAGTGCAGTACTGGCATAAATACACACAATATACTAATGAAATATTAGAGAGAGCCCTGAAATAAACCTTTGCATATATGGTCAAATGATTTTTGACAAGGGTGCAAAGATCATTCACTGGAGAAAGGATAAGTTTTTCAACAAATGGTGCTGGAAAACTGGATACCCACATGCAATAGAATGATGTTGGACACTTACCTTACACCATATACAAAAATTAACTCAAAATGGATCCAAGATATAAATGTTGGAGTTGAAGATATAAAATCCTTAGACGAAAACACAGGGTAAAAGCTGCATGTCATTGGGTCCAAATGCCATTGCCAACAATGATTTCTTTACTATGACACCAAAGACATAAGCAACAAAAAAAATAACAAATTGCACTTCATCAAAATGAAACGTTTTCTGTATCACAAGATACTAGTAACAGAGTAAAAAGGTAATGCACAGAATGGTTGAAAAGATTTGCAAATCACATATCTGATAAGGGATTAATATCTAGCATATATAAAGAACTCCTACAACTCAACAATAAAAAAAAACCCAATTTAAAAATGCACAAAGGACTTGAATAGACATTTCTCCAAACAAGATATAAAATGGCCAGTAAACACATGAAAAGTTGTTCAACATCACTAAGTATCAGGAAAATGAAAAATAAAACCACAATGAGATACATGTTCACACCCATTAGCATAGTTACTATCACAAAATCAGAAAATAACAAGTGTTGGCAAGGATGTTGAGAAATTAGACCACTTGTGCAATGAAGGTGAGAACGTAAAACTGGAAAACAGTATGGCAGTTCCTTCAAAAATTAAAAATAGAATTCACCATATGACCTAGCAATTCCACTTATGGGTTCTGAAATAATAGAAAATATATTTATCAGTCTCTGCCTCCAGTTCCTGGCACAGAGCTCCTAAAACTTTGTAATTTCCTAAATGATAAGAACACTAGGAGCAACTCTTATTCTAATATTTGTCTTTGACACCATTCCTGACACAGAGACCCTAAAACCCTTGTAATTTCCATTTTTTTTTTTTAGGAAAATCAGCCCTGAGCTTACATCTGTGATAATCCTCCTCTTTTTGCTGAGGAAGACCGGCTCTGAGCTAACATCTATTGCCAATCTTCCTCCTTTATTCTCCCCAAAGCCACAGTAGATAGTTGTATGTCATTCTTGCATATCCTTCTAGTTGCTGTATGTGAGATATGGCCTAAGCATGGCCGGAGAAATGGTGCATCGGTGCGTGCCCGGGATCTGAACCTGGGCCGCCAGTAGTGGAACGTGTGCACTTAACTGCTAAGCCACGGGGCCTACCTCCTTGTAATTTCCTAATTGATAAGAACACTAGGAGAAGCTTTTGTTCTATTGAGGCAACTCTGGGTGGGCTTCTGGATGGCTCCTTGATGGGGGCTGGTCACCAGGAAGACCAAGCCCTGATTAGAAGGTTCGAAATTTTGGCCCTACCCCTTATCTTGCAGAGAGGGGAGGGGGGCTGGAAACTGAGTTAATAATTAATCATGCTTATGTGACAGAGACTCCATTAAAATCCCAATAGAAGGAGGTTCAGAGAGCTTCCAGGTTGGCAATGACAAGGAGTGCTTGGAGAGTGGTGCACTTGGATATGGCATGAAAACTTTGTGCCCCTTCTCACATACCTTTCCCTATGCACCACTTCCATCGGCTGTTCTTGAGTCATATCCTCTTATAATAAACTGGTGATCTAGTAAATGTTTCTCTGAGTTTTGTGAGCCACTCTAGTAAATTAATCACACCCAATGAGGAGGTTGTGGGAACCTCTGGTTTATAGCCAGTCAGTCAGAAGTACAGGTAACAGCCTGGGCTTGTAACCGGCATCTGAAGTTGAGGTGAGGTAGGGTGGGTGTGCAGTCTTATAGGACTAAGCCCTCAACCTGTGGAATCTGATGTATCTCTGGGTTGACAGTATCAAATTGAGTTGAATTATCTGACGACTAGCTGGCATTCCAAGAATTGCTTGTTGGAGGTGTGGGGAACCCTCCCACGTGTGAAAAAATGAATCTCAGAACACCATTTATGAGCATACACCCAAAATGATTGAATGCAGAGGTATAAAGACATAAATGTACACCCATGTTCTTAACAGCATTATTCAAAATAGCCAGAAGCTGGAAGCAAACCAGGTGTCCATCAACAGATGAAATGACAAAAAACATGTGGTGTATACACACAGTGAAATATCATTCACCCTTAAAAAGGAAGAAATCCTGACACATGTTATGACAAGGAAGAACCTTGAGGACTTTATGCTAAGTGAAATAAAGCCATCCACAAAAGGAAAAATACTGTATGATTCCACTCATATAAGGTACTTAGAGAACTTAAATTCATAGGAATAGAAAGGAGAATGGTGTTTCCCAAAGGCAAGAGGAAGGGATAACAGGGAGTTGTTGCTTAATGAGCACAGAGTTTCAGTGCAAGGTGAAAATAGTTCTGTGGATCGTTCGAGGTTATGGCTACACAATAATGTGAATGTACTGCATGTCACTGAACTGTACACTTAAAATTGGTTAAAATGGTCAATTTTAGGTTATGTATATTTTATGACCATTTAAAAAAATTAATTATTTTCAACAAATGAACAAACACTAGCTACATGCAATAGATGAATATCACAACCAAAATGCTGCATAAAAGAAATTATATTCAAAAGGCTATAGATTTTTTAATTCCATATATATAAAATCTAAAAAAGAAACAAAACCGAGGTCTGGCTTCCAGTAATGGTGGAGTGGCTTGTTGAACTAACACTCTCACAGATAACAATGATAAAATCTGCATAAAATATTATATGTATTTATATAGAATCATGTATTTATATGTAATACACATATAATAAATGCATATATGTGTGTATGTATAAATGTCTTCCGAAAGCAAGCAGAACTGAGAGGGAGCCTTCCCTTAAATGATGGGAATTGCACCAGGAGATATTTGCAAGCTTGAGTCTTTTGCCTCAAAGCATTCCAAAATCTGTACATGGCCGAGACAGGGGAAAAACTACAGTCTTACTTGTAAAGTTAGAGGATGTATTTTGGGGCTGACAGAGTAGCTGGAAAGTTAAGGGAGAAATTCTGGAAGGGAGGGAGACACACAGAGGAAAATCTCAAAATATGTACGTAAGTCTCCCCCCCACACACACACCAAATTGGCAGATCTTTGAACAACACACATGCAGGGTAGACACCAGAGGGCTTAGTGTAAAAACAGCAATTGGTAGATGAAAGAACTGAATGAGGATTTCAGCTATGCTCACGGTAAAGGAGAGAAGATTGGAGTTTCAGTCCAGCCAAGTTAACTCCCTGCTAGAAAAATAACAACACTCTTCAAAGGAATACAATAGAATCCAGAGTCTCTATAACTATCATTCATGGTTTCCAGTACACAGTTTAATTTTTTTTTATTTATTTTTCCCCCAAAGCCCCAGTAGATAGTTGTGTGTTATAGCTGCACATCCTTCTAGTTGCTGTATGTGGGACGTGGCCTCAGCATGGCCGGAGAAGCAGTGACTCGGTGCGCGCCCGGGATCTGAACCCAGGCCACCAGTAGCAGAGCATGCACACTTAACTGCTAAGCCATGGGGCCGGCCCTCCTGTACACAGTTTAAAAAATCATGAGATTTGAAGAGATGGGAAAATGTAATCCATATATGACCAAAAGCAGGGAGGAGAAACTCTCCCCAAGGTGTTGCAATTAACTGACAAGGATAAGACAGCAGCTATTATAAAGAGGATCAAGGTGGTATGAAAAATATTCTCATAATGAATGAACATATCTGGAAACTCAGCAGAGAAGTGGAAATTACAAAAAAGAACCAAATAGGAAGATTAAATAAAAAAAATACTTTTGAGTTTACATGTACATTAGAAACAGTAGAAGAGGGCCGGCCTTGGGGTTTAGCAGTTAAGTGTGCGGGCTCCACTGCTGGCGGCCCCGGGTTCGGATCTTGGGCTCGCACGGATGCACTGCTTCTCTGGCCATACTGAGGCTGCATTCCACATACAGCAACTAGAAGGATGTGCAGCTATGACATAGAACTATCTACTGGGGCTTTGGGGCAAAAAATAAATAAGTAAATAAAATTAAAAATAAAAAGGAACAGTAGAAGAAACATGATGATAGAGCAATAGAAATTATCCAGTCTGAACAAAAGAATGTAAAAATTTTGAAGAAAAATGAAGAAAGCCTTACCTGTGAGATGATTGAGTCCCCAGCAGAGAGGGGAGAGACAGAAAAATTAAATGAGGCAGAAAGACAAATCAATAAGTAATAGCATAAAACTTCCAAAATTTGGTGGAAAATCTAAAATTTTAGATCCAAGGAAGTCAGCAAACCCAGAAAATATAATACAAAATAAAACCATACCTGGGCACATGATAGTCAAGCTGCTAAAATCCAAAGATAAAAACAAAATCTTGAAAGCAGTCAGGGAAATACATATATACAGGGGAAGACATTACATACAGGGAGAAATAATGTCATTGATGGATGATATATTATCAAAAACAAAAGAGACAAATCAACAACAAAATGACCTCTTTCAAGTGCAGAAACAAAACCCAAAAGTCAACACGAGATTCTATATTTAGCAGATCTCACTTTCAAAAAGGAGGCAGAAGCCACAATAATATTCCGCACACCCATTAGGTGGCTGAAATAAAAAATAAAATTGCAAATATCAAGTCCTGGTGAGGACAAGGAGCAACTAGAACTGGGAATGCAACATGATAGTTGCATTCGGATAATGGTTTAGCAGGTTCTTATAAAGTTAAACATACACTTATTATATGACTCAGATATCCCACTCCTAGGGATTTACTCAAGCAAATTGAAAACTAATGTTTAAACAAAATCTTTGGGTGAATATTCATAACCATGTTATTCATAATTACCACAAGCTGAAAATAAACTAAATGTCCTTCGTCAGGTGAATGGAGAAAGAAATTGTGGTGAATTGTGACATTAGAATACTACTTGGCAATAAAAAGGATAAACTCTTGATTGACACAACAACATGGATGAATCTTGGCTGCATTTCTCTAAGTGAAGGAAGCCCGATTCAAAAGGCTGTACAGTATGTGGTTTCATTTGTATGACTTTCTAGAAAAGTCAGCATTACAGAGATGAAAAATGATCAGTGGTTGCCAAGGGATGGAATGGGGGAAGGGGTTGATTACAGAGGGACAGTATGAGAGAATTTTGGGGAGTGAAAAAAACAGCTCTGTATGCTACTGTGGAGGTGGATACATGACCATAAAGTTGTCAAAACCCACAGAACTGTACACTACAAAGAGTGAATTTTACTCTGCAAATTTTAAAAATCAATCAGGATGCTGGGGAACTCAGATGAAATGCAGTGACAAATGAATCTCACTGTATTACAAGCATGTGACATAGCCACACATAATGGGTGGGGATGAAAGGTCCTGACCTAAGTTACAGTGGAAGACAGTGTTTTGATGGGATACTGTAAAACTAAAGTAATGTACACAAACACTCTACTCTAGGTGGTAAGTTTGTTTTTCATAAGGGTATGGATTAGCAATTCTGAAACTAGTTGACACATTAGGAAATATATTGTAGCTAACTGGAGTTAAATTTCTCACTGTTGGTCAAAGAAGTTAAAAATAAACAAAAGGAGAATGCTAGAATAAACTCTGTGGTGCTGGATAGGAGTTGGAAGTATCAGTATGAATCCATGTCACTTCTAATATATCTATCCAGATAGATGGATAGATTGATAGATGAATAGATAGATGTGTATACCTGTGTTTATATTCATACATACATTTCCAGGCTCTGCTGAGAGGGTCCAGAAGCACTGACACCCTAGTATCAATGAGCACACTTAGCTCCCAGATCTTGGTTTCCAAATATCATTCTCCAATAAAAAGAACCAGGTTTTCTTGGAGAAATGGCTAATTCTAGGGTGGAGATGGAAAATACAATATGAACCTGGACCATCTTGTAGTGTCAGAAGTAGGAAAGTGCTTTAAATAAAACACAGCAAATGATGAGATGTGTCAAAAGGAATCAATCTGAAAGACTTCTCAATGGCTCAAGCTGGAAAACTGTGAGCAACATAATAAATAATGGTAGCATTGGATTATTATACAGAGAATAAAATAAATATCCATGAGTCTATACTGACATAAAATAGATTAAATAAGAAAGGAAGAAAGAAAGAGGAATAAAAAAGAATAAGAGAAAGAAAGGAAGAAGGACGGGAGAAGGAGGGAGGGAATCTTCCTCACAGAATTCCAAATAATAAATGTGGCTGGATAGCATGAAATAGAGAATCGCCACTAGAACACCACAGTAATAATTATTGTGGGTAAGGCTGACTGATGAATGCAAAAACTGTGGGTGAAATTAAAAAAAAAGAATACATTTGCAGAGCCTCAAATCATCTGCCTCAAAATATATAACTTTTTTATGTTAATTACTTTAAAAGACCTATGACTATTGAAAGCAAAAATTATAACACTGTATTGTGGGATTTATAACATGAGAAGATGTAAAATTTATGATAACAATAGCACAAAGGACAGACAGAGGTAAATGGAACTGTTCTGTAGCAAGTCTTCCATATTTTACATTGATTAAACTGGTGCACTATTAAGTCTAGGTAGGCTGTGATATGTTAAAGATGCATATTGTAATCTGGACCAACCACTGAAAAATGCAAAGGTGTGTCACTTAAATGCTAATAAAGGAATTAAACAGCATACCAAAAAACGTTTGTACAAGACTGTTCACAGGAGATGACCTGCACGTCCCCAGGACGAAGAAGAGCCCACTGCGACGCATCCACAGAGCAGAACGCCCTCAGCTGTGCCGAGGAGCAAACGCTGACACACACATGCTGGGAGAGACTCATCAACCTCGTGCCGAGGGAAGCAAGCTGGACAGAAAACAATACACGTGTGATGATTTCAGCCGAGATGAACCTATGCTGAAAAAACCAGAACAGTGGTTGCCTCGGGGGAAGGAAGAAATTGCCTAGGAAGGAACAGGAAGGGGTTTTCTGGGGGTGATGGAAATATCCTGTTCTTAAAGGGGTGAAGGTTATATGGGCATGTTTATTTGCCAAAAATGTAAGGTTGAGATTTGTGCCTTTCAGTGTGCGTACTTCTTACCCCCCCACACACACAAAGGACTAAAAGAATAATAAAGTGATGTGGGAATGGGATGGAGTGTGGAAGAAACAAAAATGGCAGATGATTAGTAGTTGTTGAAGCTGGGTGACGAGCCTACTATGCTGTTTTGTTTATTTTGTATATTGTTTAAATTGTTCTGTAATAAAACACTTGTATAAGAAGACAAACTCGATATATAGTGTTCGCTGGTAAGGTGTCAGCTACCTTTGGGGAGGAAGGAGGGAGAAAGGGATTGTCGGGGCCTGAGTGAAGCTGGTGCTAGTTCTTGGTCACACAAGTGTGTTCACTTTGTAATAATTCTTTGAGGTTTACATGGATGACTTCTGCGTATATTTCTATACGCATGTTATACATCAATAAACATTTTAAATCCGGTATATTTGCAAAAAGATCCTAACTCAATATCTCAGAATAACAGCAGTGTTTTGTTTTAAAGTGGAACACGTTCACTCATGATATCATCAGATGGATTTTAATACTCCCAAGTATCTAGTAATGCCCTCACCCTTGAGTGGCCCCCCTGGGTGGTTCCATTTTTGCCTCAATTTGGCAAGTGGCATGGCTTTGAGTTTTTATGATGGGTATGGGCCCTTAAGGTGGGTGGGTTCCAAGGGGAGGATCTCTGCAGCGACCCTGATCACGAGGTCCAGAGGGAGGAACATGGCAGGCTGGATGGATGGAGGGGATGGTAGGACAGATGGCCTTGAAAAGGCAAATTCCAGGATCCCATGCACCTGGTATTTCTATTTTAGATATTGAATTTACATTTCAAATACTGGCCAGGGAGCTTCCACCAGGGCTGCAAGCAACCTCAGCAATAGCCAGGCTGGTGAGCCCCACCCCTACCTGAGTACTGGCCCCAAAGGATGCAGCCCAACCACACTGCACAACTCTGGGGGATTGGCAAGGCATGGAGAGATGACATTGTATAGAGAAGAGGCGGAGTAGAAGGTGGGGTGTAGAAGCAGAGGGGCGTGGGCCAGGGGTGGAGGGACAGGTGGGAGTGGGGTCCCCTAGCTGTGTATGCTTGGTGCTTTTGTCTCTTAACCATTCCCTGCTGGGAGCTTGCAGGACAGCAGGACTACAACTCCCAAGATGCTCTGGGCACGGGGCGGTGTCTAGCCCTGGGGGGAGGAGCAGGGCTGTGAAGGCTTGCCTCAGGGCAAAACCGCCGTTGACTCAGGACTCTGGTCCTGCACCCGCTCCAACTGGACTGAGTCCCGGAGGGATGTGACGGGACGAGAGGGACCAGGGAGTTAGGAGGGTGTGGCAGCTGCATGGGCAGCTGCGGGCCTGCAGCGTGCAACTGCTTTTGTCCAAAATTGAAGCTGAACTCATGCCTCTTCCCCACCGCCTCCCTCCGTTGCTTGATTCCTCCTCCCCCCTGTGTGCCTGTGGGTCTTTCCACAGCCTCCTACCTAGTCCAAGGCCAGGTGCTTCTCTAAAGTGCTTATGGGAACTGGTTTGACATCCCAGAAACTTTCCACTTTGCCTGCTGCCCTCTGCCTTCTCCAGCCAAAGTGCCATCATTTCATCAGCTTTTGGGAGACATTCGCCCTTGTGGCCCCTCTTGCAAGCCCAACTGAAGAGTTTGCAGGGTGGTAACATTGGCTGTTGCTTGCCTTTTTCGCAGATGTGGAAGTTGAGGCATGTGTGAGGTTACTCACTGGTTTCCCCACAATCCACTAAGAGCAGAGGAGAACAAATCAATTCCCAGGCAAGTATCTAGTAGGCCATTTTCACCAACCCATTCCAGTGCAGAGGCCTCCAAAACAGCATCCTTAAGATGAGAATAGCTTAAGTATTTTGCCCTTTAGATTGATCACCTAATCTCAGCTCAGGCCTGAGTGGCCAGTCTCTCAGGGACATGGGTGGTGATTCTGATCCCTCAGGAAGAGACCAGTGGTCCAGCTTTGCGAGAGGGATATTCGTGGTAGACAGCACCTGGGCAGCATTTGAAACCCGTCAGCTTTAACATCTCTGTTTTGGATTCAGGCAAGTTTCCCAGATAAACACACCTTGGGATAGTCAGATGTACCGTATTCTTTAAAAATTGATTACATCAGTGAAAAGAACAGAACATAAAATATCCTGCTCATTTGCAAAAGATAAAATGCAAGCAAGACTTTCTTGTTAATTTTTTTCTGCTCATTCTCTTGGCTGTACTGTACGCTTGAATGCAGAAACAAAAAACTTGAATTGCCGTATTCTCTTTTCCTGAGATTAGTAAATTAACTTAAAAGTCTTATTGAAACCTGTGGAGGAATGATTAGCAGTTTTTCTGATTTATGTCATCCTTAAAAGTCTGGGCGTTGATTTAAATGAAAACAAGTCCTTGTTTATATCAAACACCCCAATAGGTTACATTTCCGATTCCTGAATGTGTAATATTATCAAAACAACTGGAAAACCTGGTCATCGAAACTAGACCCTGTCACTTTGTCAAGAATTTGCCTCTTTATGAATTAATGACACATGAATTCTTCAACATTTTTGTAAAGAAAGGATGAGAATCTCTGCAGTGTCTCTGAATGTGGCAAGACAGGGAATTCTCGTTAGACCGCAACCTCGGGTTCTTCTCTCGTGTTCAACAGGCCCGGGTGGTAGTCCGTGTGGTCAGGTGCAGCACCGCTCCCCAGCCCCCAGTGTTCCATCCTACTCTGGCCTGTGACCTCTTCAGGGGGTTCTGATGACACTCGTCCACAAGTGTTGGAAGGAGACATTGTAACGTGAGGATATTCCTCATCTTGAAACAAGAATTAATTGAGAGGAAAGTCTCTGGGTCTGTGTGCTCCGATGCACTGCTGTTGGGGTGTGGCTGCAGTGACCACTGTGCTCCCAGCAGTCCCCACAATGGCTGCCTCATACATTTGATCTTCTGGTGCAACCACAGCAGCTGTTGACAGAGCTGGGCGCTCACCATGGTTAAGTGTCTTCCATCAATTTTGTGGCTCTGACCCTCCTCTGATCAGCCCCTTCTCATTCCTAACTGCTGCATTGATTGCTTTGTAGTTGTTTCCTAGGAGCCACTGTGTGTAACTGGATTTCACAGTGTCTTTAGGGACCCACCTTCACTACACGAGTCACTGTACAACAGCCACTTATCCTGGTGTAGCCCATGTTCGTCCTCTAAAGTGGAGCTGTGAAGAACCCTGCTTACTCGGAGCTCCTCTCATTCTCATGCTGCTGGGGCTGCTTATGAAGCTGGGCATCTCGTCTTTGGTCTCATCACATTATTCTTTTCATCGATTATTCTGAAGTCGGATACGACTTTGTTAATAATGTGACACTGGCTGTCACAGGCACTTCTATGTATCTTCCTCAACAGCTCTGTGAAGTATGCCTGTGATCCCCATTTTACAGGGGGGACACTGAGGCTCAGAGAGGTCGAGTAGCTTCCTTCACACAGTTTCTTGGTGCATTTTGAGTCTCCACCTGGAACTCCGCCTCTCAGGTGTGTGCACTTAGCTGGTGTTCCACTTTGTCCCTCTCTGCCAGCCTCACCAAAGGCACACGGCCCATCCTGAGTCCATTGTCTGCTAGTTGGCAGTCACCCTGCACAAACAGGCCCTGGGTGGGGAGTGGACTAGCAGGGCGTGGTCGTCCGGCCTACCCTGGGCAGATTCTAGGTTTATTGCAAGAGCTGGAGTAGTGGAAGATACTGACCGTCACTCACCTGCAAGGTTTCTTATGTAGAAATACTCCACTGACTTTTTACAGGTGTCATGTCTTTTTGTCTTCATTGCTCCTCTGGGCTTTCTCCTACAGTCCGTGTTGTGCAGTAACATACAGTACAGAGACTGGTGAACATAATATTGTTGCCCTGCACCAAACGGTCACATCATTCATTTTTCTAATTATGAAAGAATTACATACTTCGTAAAAAAAGGCAAATTACACAGATCTATGTAGAGTAAAGTGAAACCTTCCCCTTCCATCCCCTTCCCTGCACACTCACTCCCCTACTCAGAAGGAACTATTGTTAAGAGGTGGCAGCTTATTCTTCTGGACATTTCCTATGAATTTATAAATACACATAAAGATTTTTTTAACATAAATAAATTACATAACTACATCGTTTTGCAGCTTGCTGTTTCCCAAAACATATATCATAGACGTCTCTCCTTATCAGTGCACGTCCCTCTAACTTAGCTTTTTAGAAGTTTTAGAGCTACTCCAAAGAACAGGAATACCATGATCTGTATATTTCTTCTTTGATAGAGATGGGGTTATTTCCAGTTTCACTATTATACATAATGCTGCAGTAAGATCCTTGTATGGAATTTATTACACTGCTATTCAACTGCTCAATTTGCTTTGTTCCCTTTTAGTCAGAGACTATGATATATTTTTAACAATTTTATGGGAATTGTTTTATAGGGAAATTAATTTTATCTCTGAATCAAGACATTTATGGGGAAACTGGAGTTCAAGGTCATCCATCTCAGTATTCTGGAGAAAAATCATGAAACTTAGAAGATATTATGCTAGCTGCATCACATTCTAACAAGTCACGTTAACAATTTAAAGTTGAATGTTTGGGCTGGCCCGGTGGCGCAAGCGGTTAAGTGCGCGTGCTCCGCTGCGGCGGCCCGGGGTTCGCGGCGGCCCGGGGTTCGCGGGTTCGGATCCCGGGCACTCACCGACGCACTGCTTGTCAAGCCATGCTGTGGCGACGTCCCATATAAATTGGAGGAAGATGGGCATGGATGTTAGCCCACGGCCAGTCTTCCTCGGCAAAAAGAGGAGGATTGGCAGATGTTAGCTCAGGGCCGATCTTCCTCACAAAGCAAAAATAAAAAACAAAATAAATAAAATTGAATGTTAGTATAGCCTTACAGTCTTTGTTCAGAAGAAGGATGACATTTTCTTGTCTTGAAAACTTCTGACTCCAGGGGCTCTCAGTTGGGCTTCAGAGAGGATAAGATGTTGGTGTTGTATCTGTTTCTCTTCAGCTGTAGGCTGCATCTTCTAAAGATCATAGAATTGAACATGGTCCAATCTATATATATGATTTGGGTCAAAAATTCAAAGTAATGAACCCAAGATAGGAATCTATAACTTTGGTTCATTTTTAAAGTTTTTTATTTATTTATTTTTTCCCCCAAATCCCCAGTAGATAGTTGTATGTTATAGCTGCACATCCTTCTAGTTGCTGTATGTGGGACGCGACCTCAGCACGGCCGGAGAAGCGGTGCGTCGGTGCGCACCCGGGATCCGAATCCGGGCTGCCAGCAGTGGAGTGCGCGCACTTAACTGCTAAGCCACCGGGCCGGCCCTATAACTTTGGTTCTTAATGAAGAATTTCCTTTGATATCCTCAAGTCTCTGTGATTACTAGTAAAAACTCACCTGTGGATGAAGAGATGTGGTTCTGCTGGCAATGTCTGGCTTGAACATCTATAGTTAAGGCTGCCACATCCCTAGGTAGATTAGACTTGACCTCTCCATGACCTCTGCCCTTGTTCTTTGACGTGGGAAAAATAAGAATTCAAAAAAACTGTTGTTACTAGCACTGAATGCTAGAAATGCCCATTAAAGAGTGAGTTTGATTTGGTAAACCAAAGGGAGTATAAGCAGAAGAAAATCTTTAATATCTATGAAATTTCAAGAAGTTCTAAATTTTTTAAATGTAACTCTATTTTTGCAACAATGCAAAATGTATATATATGAATGAAATATCCCTCTGTCTATTTCTTAACTTGTTTCCATTGATTTGATGGATTTATCCTCTAATCAGGATTCCAAGTGTGAAAGAACATCTTGGTATTTCAAAGAAAAGAAGCCATTGATATTTGATTTGCTTTTAGCTCGGCATCCTACAGGTTTGAGGAATAAATTATCATGTAATGATACAATGATTCTGAAATCTAATTGTTAATTAGAGGAGTGTAAGGGATGATTGAATAGTGGTTCATCTCCATGGTCAGGGGTATTGTACACATGGACATGTAAACACGAATCAGGAAGCTGCTTCAGCCCCGTGACATCGCTGAGAACCACAGTGCAGGAGGATCTAGGGGCACAGCCCTTTGCCTCGATCTCCTGGGTTACATGTAGATCCAGAGGTCTTGACAGTGGCTTCAGAGCAGCTAACTTTTGTCTATTTCTCCCCTTCCTTCTCTCCAGCTTATCTCAAACAGTCCTGACTACCATGTTTTAAAGTAAGGCCAATTATAGTTATTTACATGAGCTTCTTGTTCATTATTGAAGAGTAATAATCAGGCATAACATTAAATATCATTTAATCTACCTAAATAAATTTGTTGTACCTTTTAATTGATTAGAACACTAAAGTTGGTTCAGAGTTTGATATTCACCAAGTGCGTTAATCTGCTTACAACTGCCATGTGCCTCACTCCTCTTAGAAGTGTATCATTGGCCCATCACAAGATTTTAATGACTCAAATCATCATAAATTAAGATAATGCACTCTCTTTTTGATGACCGGGAAGCACATGGGTCCATTTTGGAAATATGCCCATCTGTCTTTTCTCCCCATGGGAAGTTTCTTGTCACTAGGTCTCCAGTGGCTTGCACAAGCCCTAGGTCTGTAATAGCTTGGTGCCTCTCCTTCTACTTGGGGTAGAAATAAAAGAGGTCAGAGAGACTTATTAAAGTTTTGGTTGCATGAAGTCTTCTATGAAGACCATCCATACATATTGTTCTGGATAGCTCTCTGTTCCTAAGACTACTAGTTATTTTAAGGGCTTGTCAGAAACCGTGAAAGATCTGATGTTTTACCTTACCTGCAAACCAATAAGTTAGCCTACAATGGTCTTACAGATGCTGGCAAAAGTCAAGAGACCCATGCGTCAGAGACAAAGGACTTAATGACACAACAATAGCGGTGGCTAGAGTATCAGCATTTGCACCAGTTCAATAAATCTCACTTCCTACAGGGTGATACACAGTGGGCCAGGTGACATGCAGAGAGATGCAAGATCTCAGAGCCTAAGGAACTCAAATCTTTGATAACGGGCAGGATGTCTGCTAACCTTTGCCCTGGGGGCGGGGGGTGTTATTTTTATTATACTGGGCAGTAATCAAGCCTGCCCTTTGCTCCAGAGGAGGCCACTATTTCTATCTTCCAAGGCTGACAGCTCTACACACATCCTTGAAAAGACAGCCTGGTTTTACTGGCTTTCAAAGATAAGCTTGAGTGAGACTTGATCATCATTCAGTTCTTCTGTGTCCTGTTTTGAGATTGTGCAAATATGTTCTTTTCTCTGTAAAGTTCACTAACTTTATTCATACATAAGAGATGCTTTTTGTTTTATTTATTAAGTTGAAATTTTCTTATTAGAGCAAATGATGAAACTATTATGGGTTGGATGTGAAAGTATGTTTTTTCAGGAAAAATGTGAAAGTAGATCGGTGCTCGCAGAACTTTGCCACAAGGAGCTGATAGCAACTTAAATGATTTTAATTTGAATACTGTTTTGTACAACTTTCTTCCATCTTACATCATCCTCTCTGCTTCCTGTAATTCCCATATGGGAATGGGGCAGTTTCAGGGATTCACTGAACTCATATACAGTATTCAAATGGTTTTGTCTGTTGTGGTTTTTTAATTGAGATAAAGTTGACATACAACATTAAATTAGTTTCAGCGGTACGACATAATGATTCAATGTTTGTATATATGTTGAAATGATCACCACAATAAGTCCAGTTAACATCCGTCACCATATAGAGTTACAAATTTTTTCTCTTGTGATGAGGACATGGCATATTTCAAGGTGCAGAAGAATCAACGATGATGTCATACATTTCCATAGACAGCTTGATGAATTTGGACTTAAGCATACACCCTTGAGACTGTCACCACCATCAAGGCCACAAACATATCCATCATCTCCCAAAGTTTTCTCTCACCTCCTTTATTACTATCATTCTGTTGTAAGAACTCTTAATATCTACTCTATTAGCAAATGTAACGTATGCAATACAGTCTTGTTAGCTGTAGGCACTATGTCGTATCCTAGATTTCCAGAACTTATTTATCTTGATAACTGAAACTTTGTATCTTTGAACATCAGCTCCCCATTTCTCCATCTCCCCAGCCCCTGGCAACCACCATTCTAACCTCTGCTTGTGTGAGTTTGACTATTTTAACTTCCACAAATAAGGGAATATTTGCCTTTCTCTGTCTGCCTTATTTCACTTAGCACAATGTCTTTTAGGTGCATTCATGTTATCAAATATAGCAACAATTCCTTCTTTTTTCAATGTTGAAGAATATGCCATTTCTTTATCCCTTCATCCATCAGTGACGTTTAGGTTACTTCCATATCTTGGCTATTGTGAATTTGCTGCAATGAACATTAGAGGGCAGATATCTCTTTGAGACCCTGATTTCAATTCCTGTGGGTGTCTACCAGAAGTGGGATTGCTGGATCATAAGCTAGTTTTCACTTTTGGAGGAAATTCCATACTGTTTTCCATAATGGCTGTACTAGTTTACATTCCGACGAGTTTTCCTTTTCTCCACATCCTCACCAACATTTGTCATCTTTAGTTTTTTTGATAATCGCCATCATAACAGGTGTGAAATGATAGCTCATTGTGGTTTTGATTTGCATTCCCTGATTTGTGATGCTGAACAACTTTTCATACACCTTCTGGCCACCTGTATGTCTTCACTGGAAAAATTTTACTCTGGTCCCTTGCCCATTTTTAAATTGATTTGTCTTTTTGTTTTTGAGCCAAACAAAAAAAGAGAACAAAATTTCCAGGCATTATGGGTGCTTCCCAGTTGATGCAGATGGCTTTGTATTTACAGTGGTACAAAAAGATCGTGTTTCGTGCTTTTTCTTCAGCTTGTCATAAGACCAGCAGTAGCTGTGGCACGGCAGATAATCGGGATGTTCTGGGTTTGGAGGTTTACAAAATAAATGAGTGGTAAGGAATTTTTTATTTTTCCAAGGAAATTATTGTGATCATAGTCCATGGAATCCAGGATTGATAGGTGTAGGAGGAAATTAAGGTGAGAATCGTTGATCTGGCATTACTACTGATCTTGAGGGACAGGTATCTACTGTATGAATGTTTGAATAAAAATATTAGAGATCAGGCATCTGTGATGGGTGAATATGTTTTCTGAGTTGTTTACTTTTGAACATAACCATTTGGATTATGTGAACATCTGGGATATGGGAGTAAGTTGCTAACAGGGGGTGGTTGATAACGTCACTATTGATTTAACCTCTATGAACACAAAGTGGTCAATGGATTAAGCAAATGAGTAGACAGAAAACACAGAAATGGTAAGATTTGGGATTTAGTAAAGGACTGGGGGCCGACTGTCCTGAGAGGGAGTGCCAGGACTTGTGCGGTTGAGAGTGACAAGGAAAAGAAGAGAATAGACTAACACTCAAACAAGGAGGGCGTGTTAACAGGATGGAGGGGGAAATGATCTGGAGGAGCCTTGAGTTTTGACCTTGAGCTTTCTGTTCTTGATGCAAGTCTGCCTGATGACATCCCGGGACACAGGTCAGATATATCCCGAGTGCGTAGAGGGAGGGTGGAAGTACAAAACAGCCAGGATAATTGTCCTAAAAAGGCAGGCCTCTTTTATCATTTGACCCAGTTTCATGGTTTGTTTTTATAGGGTAAGAGGAAAAGAAGGATGATAAGTCACGTCTTCACAGAAGAAGCAGCGTAACTGTGGGAACCAGTCCAAACCAAAGCCTGGTTTAAGCATTTCCATTCTTTTGAGGTTGTCCAGTGACATATTCAAGAGGCCAGTTACTAGAATCCCATCCCATCCTGGCAATTTCTGGTCTCTGAGAGGACAACTTGGACCAGCCCCACCAGATCTGCTGGCCCGAGAGACCGCAAGGACTCCAGGCCTGCAGCAGTGCATGACAACACGTAAGTCCTTTCAATCTTGCCAAAACGTTGTAAAAACTTGCACCTAGTCACACAGGTGAATCCCTGCCAGGTGTGCTCGCAGGTGGTCTGCATTCCAGGTCCCATTCCCACTCCTGCTGGTCTTCAGATTTGGCAGAGATGATTCCAGGAACTGATCTGTGCATTCCACAGCTCCACTGTGGAGGTATCAGGAAGGAGGAAAGGGCAGTGAAGAGCACAGGAGCGAGACTGGTGATAGCACTGATGGCGGACACACTTGCTAGCAAGGCAGAGAAAGTGAGGGTCTAAGAAGGCCGTCCTGACAGCAGATTAAATGGAGCAGGCACCTCAGTGAGGTCTCTTGGCAGCGTCCCTAATATTTCCTTGCTTTGAGCTCTTGAAACTTTAAAATATATTGATACTTTTCTTTTATTAAACTCTGCTTCGAGACATAGAAAATATAGACAACAGTTTCTTTCTGAGGTGAGAGGTTGAGTTTCAGGTGAGGAGAGAAAGATCTTCCTTTTTCATGCTGTTCTCTCATTTTCCTTTACTATGTATATTATTTATTTGTACTTTAAAGTCAGCAGCGAGTTATCAATGTCACGGGATGATTCAGTTTTTCCCCTCACAGTCACAGTAAAACCTACTAAAAATGGATTATTCTTTTTGTATAATATTCCAATAGATTCCAAAATATTATTTCAAACGCACTTTTGTGTCTATGTTCTCAAATTAGATATTTACTTCTTGGTCTCCATTTTTCTGTTCTCTGTTGCATGCTAATTCAGAGTTGCATCTAAGGAAATACCAGATTTCCCTTAGTTTTTTAGATCCATATGTGTTGGAAATTTGATTCATGGAGATGAACATGGCAGTTGGGGGATCGTGCGATTATCAAAAGAGATCTTTTCAGCATCAATAATGCGGAAAGAACCCACTGCTTGTTGGGATTTAATTGTCTATTTGAGGGATCAAGCTTTCACTGTTGGCTCTTCTCTTTCTCTTTGGAGAGAAAGTACAGCCTTCCCAGTCTTTCCGTTACCAAATCACTTTCCTGGGTGGCTGTGCCATGTCAGGAAGGGCTTGGGATGCTGGGAACCAGGATTCATTTTCAGCTTCTGGTTGTCCTGAGAAGGCTTCCCTGGCAGAGTGCAGCCTGTGTGTCTGGGTGACACTTGCAGCCATCAGAAATGAGGGGATAACTCACAAATGCCAAGCGATTCATCTGGTCCTTGTCTTACAGGGTGTTCCCAAGGGATGAGGTTCAAAATGCCACTTGGTAACCATTTGAAAGCTCCTAGTCATGGGGTGGGTTCTCGGTGCGAGCTCAGAGCAGTGTCTGTTCACCACCAGATGGGAAGCATTTCAGTATTTTAATTGGTAAGGCTGTGTTCATGCACGTCCATGGACCATCGGTTCAGTGGCATTCCCTGCTGTAGCCCCCCACACCTCTGTCGTGCGTCATCTTTGAAAGCTCCAAACAGTGTTCACACTCCAGCAGGTTGTGGTAATGTAACCACAGCACAGGACTGGGGACAAAAACACAAAAACCCAGGGGCAACACAGTTTATGGGCTCAGGCCCAATTGCCCCATTTGGACGAGTTGGTAACACCAACACTTAGTGTGTAAACTGGAGGATTGTCCAAGACCATGGACCTCAGAATGACACGGGCTCAGAAGTCACCTTGGACAGCAAGGGACAGTGTGAGGTCACTCACTGACCAGGATTATGGTCCCTTATACTGGCCAAGTAGAGCTCACCCGGGATCCATCGAGGGAGGAGGCTTGGGGCCTTCTGGGGAATTTCTGCCCTAAAGGGAATTGCATAAGGAAGGCAGGGGTGCTGAAAATCCTAGTTCACAGGGAGCAGTCATGTTTATGGAACGAGACCCAGCAGTAGCCTTAAAAGCTGCGTCACAAATCTTTCCGCCTGGATACAAAACAAGCAGGAGAAGGAATTCAGAGTCCTGGACAAGGATCCCAGCAGGATTCAAATCCACGTCAGGGGTGAACAGGGAGCTCCTAGAGGGGCCTCAGGAGCGAGGTCCTGCCTGCCTTTAGTCCATTTGCAAATGAGCTTCCTTGGGCCTTGTCCTCTCAACGTGAAAGTTTTGATCTTTTTACATTGTTTTCATCACTTAGAGCTGATGCAATTCCAGAGATTCAACTAGAAAACTACAAGTTCCTAAAATTTAGTCAAAAGAAATCTCAAAAAGAGGAGCAGAAAAAGTTCCCTGTTCCTCAAGAATGGAGAAAGGCAGCCCCTGCCTGTGGCACGACGTTGTCCTGGGTAGTGCTATTTTAAAGACACCCACATTTCAGTGGTTGTTGCTCTGCCTGTGAAAGTACCTTCAACCTTAAAATCCCAAGAGAAAGGGTGGGGGCCATGTCTGCTCCTGGAGGAGCTGAATGATACTGAAATGAACTGATCTTCGGAATTATGGGGACTTGGGAGTGTCCCCACTAAGCAGGGAAGGGGCTGGCCCTTCTCCCTTCGCCCACAGACAATAAGCTGATGAACCCAGAAGAGTTCGTGATTCAAGGAGAAATGTGAGATTCAGTGTCTCACTTACATGCCTACAGAAAGCGACAGAACCACACCACAACTCCCAGCTCTAAAGGGAACAGGACTTTAATATAATATTCAAATAGGGCATTTATTATTTACAACAAATAACTACTGTCCCTCCCCAATGGGTGAATAGGTGCTGGGGTAGAGACATCAGGGAGCTGGGGTGGGGTCGTCCCCTCTCTCTTGGGTTTCAGGGGACCTCAGAGATCAGCTTACAATGCTCCCCTTCCCGTCAGGTGGGAGGAGCTGGCCCAGTGCATCGAAAGCCTCCCAGCTGTGTCCCCGCTGCTGAGGATGGGGCTGTGATCGGCCACTGGTACAGGGCTCGGTGTTGGGGCCTGGGGACTGAGTAGAAGAGTCGGGTTACCCTGGGGGGCCTCCCTCAGAATCATGGCCCCCACCCTGTCCCCACTGCACTGAGTGCTCCAGACTCTGTGCTCAGTGCTGTCAGCCACCAGTACCCCATTTGTCCCTGCCACGCAAGAGATCATTTGGTATCACCTATTTCACAGAGGAGGAAACGGAGTCTCAGGAAGCTGAAGAGAGTCACCCCAGTCACAGGACTGCTCAGTAGTGGAGCTGGGATCCCAGTGCCAGCTGTCCAACTCCCCAAGGGCACGTTTAGCCCGAAGCTTTACTGAACCCCTGGGAGTCAGTCACCACGGCCCAGACACTCACTCACCCCTGACCTTAATGATGGCGGGTTCTTCTTATCCTTGAGTATTCTTCTGGCCAACTAGGTCTGGGGGGTCCAACTGGCAGGACAGGCTGTAGCTCCAGGACAGAAAGGCACCTGTGAGCCTACCAGGAGACACACCTCAGGTGTCCCCCCACTGCCTGCCCAGCAGCTGGAGTCTAGGAGTCCCAGAGGTCGCCATGCAATAAGACCTGGGGCTGAGTGGGGGGCCACGGAGACAGGCTCTCTGGACTGGCCAACAGGGAGCGTCCACCCCTGCCCTCACCCAACTCCTGCCCGGCCTCACCTATCATTCTCGTTGAGCAGCTCCATGTCCTAGAACCAGGCCCCAAATCGCTCCTCGGGCTCTAGGTTGTAATTCTTTGCGGCCACCTGGAGCAGAAGGATCGCCCTCATGACTGGGTATTCCTGGGACCAGAGGGAAGGAGAGGATGCAGATAGGGCCTGGGTGGGGGATGCTTCATGGACCTTGTGGGTGGTGAGGAGTGGGGCAGGGGACCATCCTGGGAACCCTCCTTCCCTCCAGTTCCATCCAGGCTCTACCTGTTCTCAGAATGGGAATAATCAGCCCCTCCTCCAGGATGTTTTCCTTGATGTCATCTTCCCCTCAACCCACCCGCCAATTGGTTGGGTCTCCCACTTCTCTGTTATCAAACTCTTCCACTAAATGTAAGATACAGGGGGTGGAGCCAGGGACTGTTCTGCCCAGAGGGTCTCTGATTTCCTCCTCCTTCCCCTCCCCTGCAGGCAGTGCGGCAGCTGTTCACTTCAGTCCTCTTCTCAGGTTGATCTCATTCCCCTGGAAGGCAGAGAGCCAGAGTCCATCAGACAGGGCCCTCTAGCCTGACTAGACCCCTAGGCCCACCCCTTCTCATGTTGCACTACTGCCAGGTCCCCAGAGGGGGCCGGGCATGCACAGAAAACAGGACTTGGACCTAGGCTGGGATCTGGGCTCCAGAGAAGCAGGACATGGGGGAGAGGCTGAGGGACCTGGCAGCACAACCCTCTCTGATGACAGACTTGGAGGCTGAGGCCTCAGGCAGAGGGGACTGCTCAGCCACTTATGTGCTGCCTGACTTGGAGGGGTCTGACATCTCTCTCCCTCCATGGGCAGCGTGGGAGGGAGAGGCTGCGTCCAGCTCAGATAAAACCTCAAGCAGCTGTGCCGTCAGGCAGATCTGAGCTTCCCCAGCCTGAGGAACCAGAATGGGTGTCTCAGGTGGAGCCTCTGTTCACTCATCCCTAAGATGGGCCTGATGCCCCAGCTCCCAGGGGTGGCTGAGAGGCTCTTATGACAGGAGATGTGCCAAGTGCTGAGAGCTCAGAGCTCAGTTCGGGGGCTCCCCATCCCAAGGCTCAGGATCCTGGTCCTCCCTGCCTGGTCCTCAGGTGCACCCATCTCGAGATTATCACCCATCAGCAGGTGCAGCATCAGCAGGTGACCAAGGAAAGTGCCAAGATAGGGGACGACACTTTGTGATATCGGGGTGTGGGTGGGATGAGTCCTTGCTCTCAAGTCAGCCCCCTGCAGAGCCTCCCCTGAAAAGTCCTCACCCTCAGCCTCCTGGCCCACCCCAGGGTTCCCACGGGGAGCAGCCAAGACCCTTAGCAGCCTCCCCTCAACTCCTCCTCCTTTCACAGCCCAAGAAAACCACACTCCTCCTCCTCACCTCCCAGGGCCGGCTTCTGGCAAATCACAGGGTGTGCAGTCCCTGGCCCTCCCCACAACAAACCCATCCTGCACCAGCTCTTCCAGGCCCTCACCCCGGTCACTTCTACTGGGGGATTCAGGCACTGTGGCAGCAAGAGGAAGGGGCCTCCTCTCTTGATTTGAGGGCCTCCAGCTGGGAGGGCAGAACCCCTCCCCCACAGGCACACTCACCTGCTGCTGCTGCTGCTTCTCCTGCACTCTCTGGGGGCTGATCTGTGGGGGGGCAAACGTGGAGGGCCTCTGCTGCCAGGGTCGAGGTGAGTGTCAGTAAGACCATAGTCCCCTCACTCCATTTCTCTCCAGCACCGCTGGCCTCTGACCGTGGACATCTGACTCCAGGCATCTGGTACCAATAGCACTCCATCCTCCAAGGTGTTGTGATCCTAGAACAAGCCAAGCTCCAACTCTCACTCTGGGTGTGAGCTTGGGCTTTGGGCCAGGCCTCCCCGAGGCTGTTTCCTCATCTGGAAGGTGTGAGAATTCCAGCTACCTCACAGGTTCTCCTGAGGACTCAGTGTCACATGACACTGTTCTCGCCCTCACTCTTCCAGG